>NC_060193.1:29816252-29908752 GCF_021184085.1 Oncorhynchus gorbuscha | reverse complement strand
GATTGAACAAGAGATTATTCCAGACAAACAGATGAGCGCACACACACACTCTCTCTCACATTGCCTAAAATGTCTTCCAAAAATGTTTCTTTCCCACTAGACATATTGGTCTCTAGGTATCCGTTTACTGTATATACTGAAATTCCCTCCTTTATTTCTCTCTCACCAATCCCTCTTCCCTTCCCTCCGTCTCCAATCAAGGCAGGACCACGTCCACTGAGGGAATTATAGCTTTCCAGGGATCGGCCCCGCCCTGCCTAGCAGCGGCAACAATGCCAGTCTGCCTCCGACACCACAGAGAGAAGAAATCATGTTGCTTTGCTTTGCTTGAGTTCAATTTACTTTAAGGTATGTACTGTTAATTGTTAAAGCGTGGTCATTTCAATTATTGGTCAGCGTCTGTACTGACCATGTCTGTGGACGTCTGTTGGGGTAAGGAGAATGTGAATCTACATAAATGGGAATCTTGAAAACAGGACCCCAATCAGCAAAACAATGACCACTATAATGTACTAATTGCACTTCGAAACTGGCCTTTGTAGAGTATATGACATGCCGTTAGCAAAGGGACCTTTGTGGCATTATGGTTCATGGTTGCCATGGTGACGCCTGAGTGCCGTTGCTATCGCCCATCTGTGTTTTTGTCGCCCGGAGGTTCTGAAGAGAACCCGCGTGGGAGGGTCAATGGAGCAACACACACACACACACGCACGCGCACGCACGCACGCACACGCACACGCACACGCACACGCACACGCACACACGCACACGCACACGCACACACACACACACACACACACACACACACACACACACACACACACACACACACACACACACACACACACACACACACACACACACACAGAGAGCAGCTGTTAGAGCTGATGCCATCGTCTCATCAATGTAAGTCTGGAGTCAAAGCTCCCAACTCCTAACCCTGCTTCAGCTATCAGGCTTTCGACCGAGGGGACAAAACAAGAGACAACCGTAACAGGAAGTCACTAGTCTTGCATTGCCATACCTCCAAACCACGTCGCTCTCATGCCTCCCTTGGCGTCTGGCTAATTTTGTATTGCAAAAACGGTTTGGATGGTCCGATGGGAGCATTTCAAGAACACTCCCCTCACATGTCTAGCTAGCTTGCAACATTGCAAAAAAAATGGAAGAAACCCTGTGGGAAAAAGGGAGTTCTGTTTTGCCTGAAGTGTGCTGTATACACCAAATAGATTTCCCAGCCACCCTCACGCACCGTTGTACCCGAGCACTATTGGAGCTCCGCACAAGCAAGGCATTTGATTGGTTTGACATATTGCGAGGCGTCACTGGTTTACACCGGGTCCCCACTACTCTTTAACTATTTCTTCTGCGATGAGCTTCCCAAGGCTTCCCGTTTACGTTTCTCGACGAGGCTACTGAGTCACGAACACACACACACACACACACACACACTTGTACGCGGGGGGGGGCCGTTACGGGCCAATGGAGCCCGTAATCATATTGCATTGTTCTTTACAATGGAGGCAGTAAGGTTGTAAAGTTGCAGACTACTGAACACAGAGAGCATGTAGAGTCGTAAAGGAAACCATCACTTTCTCTTCACTGCTTTTAACCGGAGAGGATGAGCGGTAAACAAGAAGGCCAGTTTGTTCTGTGAGGCCCATCCTCCGTATCACGCCGACAAATTGTCCGGAGAGTTATTCCTCTGAAAAACAAAGCGGACACTCAGGCGACCCAGTAATTCTACGAGGGCAGTCGCTGCGCCAACTCTGCGATACAGTGCCTTGCAAAAGTATTCATCCCCATTGGTATTTCTCCTATTTTGTTGCATTACAACCTGTAATTTCATTTTTTGGGGGGGGATTTCATGTAATAGACATACACAAAATAGTCCAAATTGGTGAAGTGAGATGAGAAAATGTAAAAGAATTAAAAACAGTAAAGTGGTGCGTGCATGTGTACTCACCTCCTTTGCTATGAATCCCCTAAATAAGATCTGGTGCCACCAATTACATTCAGAAGTCACATAATTAGTTAAATAAAGTCCACCTGTGTGCAATCTAAGCGTCGCATGATCTGTCACATGATCTCAGTATATATATACGCCTGTTCTGAAAGGCCCCAGAGTCTGCAACACCACTAAGCAAAGGGCACCACCAAGCAAGCGGCACCATGAAGACCAAGGAGCTCTCCAAACAGCGTCTATCTCAAGGCCATCAGACTGCTAAACAGCAATTACTGACTCAGAGAGGCTGCTGCCTACATTGGGACCAAATCACTCGTCACTTTAAACAATGCACTCTAAATAATGCCACTTTAATAATGTTTACATATCTTACATTACTCATATCACATGTATATACTCTATTTTATTCCATCCACTGCACCTTGCCTATGCCATCCATATACTTACATGTACATATTCTCATTCACCCCTTTAGATTTGTGTGTATTAGGTAGTTGTTGGGGAATTGTCAGATTACTTGTTAGATATTACTGCACTGTTGGGACTAGAAGCACAAGCATTTCGCTACACTCGCATTAACATCTGCTAACCATGTGTATGTGACAAATAACATTTGATTTGATTTAATTTTGGGTTATAAAATAATATCAGAAACTTTGAACATTCCACGGAGCACCATTGAATCCATTATAAAAAATGTTTTAAGAATATGGCACCACAACAAACCTGCCAAGAGAGGGTCGTCCACCAAAACTCATGGACCAGGTAAGGAGGGCATTAATCAGAGAGGTAACAAAGAGACCAAAGATAACCCTGAAGATTGGAGTAAGCCGTACACTCCACAGAGCTGGGCTTTACGGAAGAATGGACAGAAAAAAAGCCATTGCTTAAAGAATAAAAATAAGCAAACACATTTGGTGTTCGCTAAGAGGCATGTGGGAGACTCCCAAAACATATGGAAGAAGGTACTCTGGTCAAATGAGACTAAAATATAGCTTTTTTTGCCATCAAGGAAAACGCAATGTCTGGTGCAAAGCCAAGAACTCTCATCACCCTGAAGCACAGTGAAGCATGGTGGTGGCAGCATCATGCTGTGGGGATGTTTTCATCAGCAGGGACTGGGAAACTGGTCAGAATTGAAAGAATGATGGATGGCGCAAAATACAGGGAAATTATTGAGGGAAACCTGTTTCAGTCTTCCAGAGATTTGAGACGGGGACGGAGGTTCACCTTCCAGCAGGACAATGACCCTAAGCATACTGCTAAAGCAACGCTCGAGTGGTTTAAGGGGAAACATGTAAATGTCATGGAATGGCCTAGTCAATACCCAGACGTCAATCCAATTGAGAATCTGTGGTATGACTTAAAGATTGCTGTACACCAGCGGAACCCATCCAACTTGAAGGAGCCGGAGCAGTTTGGCCTTGAAGAATGGGAAAACATCCAAGTGGATAGATGTGCCAAGCTTATAGAGACAAGAGACTTGCAGCTGTAATTGCTTCAAAAGGTGGCACTACAAAGTATTAACTTGGGGGGGGGGGGGGTGAATAGTTATGCTCACTCATGTTTTTCTCTTTTTTTTTCTCTTATTTCTCGTGTGTTTCACAATAAACAAATATTTTGCATCTTCAAAGTGGTAGGTGTGTTGTGTAAATCAAATGATCTATTTTAATTCCAGGTTGTAAGGCTGCAAAATAGAAAAAATGCTAAGGGGGGTGAATACTTTCGCAAGACACTGTACCTCACTTTCCAATTTCCAACCACTGGGGAGTCCATATTGATTATGATTGGCTTTGTATCTGGTTGACATCTTTGTTGTTCTTTGTTTATATTAGATTCAAATCTAATAGAAAGGGCTGTGAGTTTTTCTTGTGCACGTGACCTTTCCTGGTCAGTTCACATGGTCAGGAAAAACTCAGGGCCCTATTTCATAAGATACTTGCTTTAAGTGAGATATCTGAGGAAGATTGCCTCCCACTAGCTCTCAGATAGAATTTACAGCAGCTGTCAACACTGCTTTAATAGTGATGATGCCCCGAGGCGACGTCTGCTAATGGCTCCATGCACCTGGATAGCTGGTGACACTGAGCCAATCAGGTAGCTAATTGGACTTTATTATTAATATCATTCATTTCTACCCTCAGATCTTAGTTATGTTGTTTAGGATGAGATTTTGAAGATAAATTATATCTTCAGTAGATGTATTAGCTATGTTTACTTAATTATGAATTGACAAGTCGATCAGAGGGAAACGGGGGTAACAGAGTGATATCGACTGGAGATCACAGTGTTGACTGGCTACCCTCTTGAAAACAAACACATTCATTTTCTAACCATAATCCTGATCGTAAAAGGAGCATATGAGTGTCTGTTTATAGACACAGGGACGAACAGCGTTGTTCCGGAGCGTTGTTTCTTTCCACTGACACAATCCACAGATACAGCAGTACAGGAGTAGGAGAGCAGGACAGCAGCCAGACCCTGAGCTCACACTGTACTCATCAGAAAAAGGACACCGACCTTCATCAGCGTGCGTGTGTGTGTGTGTGTGAGCGAGCGTGTTATTGTACAGTTCCCAGGGCCTTTAGGCCAGCAAGGGTATTTCAAAGACACAAAATCAATCAGAAGGTAAAGCTGTAATTGGAGAAATGAAAAGTTGAGATTAGAGTACTGTACTTCAAAGGCATCGACACAGGAGAGCCAAGAACTCACTATGCTAAACAACTGTGGTAACTTTGATGTCAACTTCCGATAGGTATCGCTGGGAGGGAGGGAGGGAGGGAGGGAGGGAGGGAGGGAGGGAGGGAGGGAGAAGGAGGAGATGGAGGGACAGAGGGGGGGAGGGGATGTATCAATAATTTAAACATTGATTCCTAATCCCCCAACTGCCGAGTTCCACAGAGAAGGGAAAAAAATCTGGAACCAAATGTTTTACATTCAGCTTTAACGTGATTCCACCACCACCACCCGTTTAAACTCTACATAAAATCCATGTAGCTCCTTTAAAAAGGGCTACACCTAAATCTGATTTGGCTTTTCTCCCCCTCCGGTCCATCCTCTAGCCTGTGGGTGTGAGCCTGAGCTACGGCAGAGACGGAGAGAGAGATAGGGAGAGCAAGAGAGTTTGTGTCAGTAAGAGATAGAGAGAGAGATACCAATGTAGGGTCTTAATCTGATCACGCCTATGCAGGGAATGCAATGCAGACTTGATTTGCCATAACAAAAAATGTATCAACCCCTTCTAAAAATGTCCATTAATATAATCCACATAATAATTCCCATTCCCTGCTACTGCAGGAATATTTTCCTGCTGTAGCAAACTGGCTCAAATGAAGAACCTACATCTGTAGAGAGAGAGAGAGAGAGAGAGAGAGAGAGAGAGAGAGAGAGAGAGAGAGAGAGAGAGAGACCATTCCTCTTTAATAAACCAACTAATGGGTGAAAGATAGTAGGGAAGAGCTCACATTGACATAGCCATAAGGAAGAGAGAAGATGCTAATACAGTTTTTCTCAATTGCTAAAACACAATTTCTGAAACGTTGCTCCATTTCCTGAAAACATTAAACACAAAACCTCATCTTCAAGCACTACTTGCAAAATGAAACATTCGCCTCAAAACAGTTTAACCTGTGTTCAAAATCAAACACTGCTCTCAAATCATAAACAAAGTGATCAAAATGATATACACTCTCAAGCAGTCAGTAAACAATACACCAAAAAATAGAAAACACATTGTTCAAAACATACAATTCTCAGGGAGAAACACATTTTTAATTTAAAAAAATATTCATATTTTTCCGTCATTGTCCTTTGTTGGAAGAAAACATGTTCTATAATAGTAGCTCAAAATTGATCAGAAATTACTACTCTGCTTTGCTCTTTGCAATTTTGTTTTTTGTTCTTCCTCCTCCTTGTACCCCTATTTTTACAGTACTGTACCTTGCATCTCACAAACTTGTCCTTTGTCTCTGTGATACTGTAATTCTTGTTCTTTGTTGATATGAACCTGCAACCAGTCAAAATCTATTGAGCAGTCAGTACTGTTAATAAATGGAAAGCACAATGTTCAGGGCCGTACAATTTGTCCATTGTACAGTATACAGCCTACAATGCACTGTACTACAGTATCCATTCTCAGACTTTCTCCTTCCCACCTTCAACAACCTGTTTGCTCTCTGAACAGGCTTATATTGGTTGTGTCGCATCATTTGAAACAGGTTAAATAAATGTTGAATGGTTGTGTTCAATCAATGACATATGTTCTCTATTTGTATTTGATTGTTGTCACTTGTGTTTACCAGTATGGATGACATGTGCATTAGAGTGCAGAATGTGTTTTGAGAATGAGAATGTGTTTAGAGTTTTGCTGAGATCTGCAAATTGTGTTTTATCATGTGAAATGGTTGAAGGTATTGACAACAGACTGCATAATTAGCTAAATGAGTCCAGGCAACTGAGAACTTTGTTCAGACAATGGGTTTTAGTGTTTTAGCAATTGTGAAAAACTGTAAAACAACTAATCTCCATGAAGCCATCTCTCTTCATAAAGTTAGCTTCTTCACAGCAGGGAAGAAGGATGAAACCATATGAAACCGTTAGCTTAGAGAGAATGAGAGAGAGAGAGAGCGAGAGAGTGAGAATGAGAGAGAGAGAGAGCGAGAGGGACAGAGAGAGAGTGAGAGCGAAAGTGAGAGAGAGAGAGGTAGGGCTGGGTGTATACTGTATTTTACTATATATCAGTATTGATGCACGCACCAGTTTCGGTTTCTACTTTATTTTCAGTAACGGTATTTTAATGTTTTGTTTGTTAAATGTGATATTTTTATAGTTTTATACTTGAGTGATCTCTCTCTCCATTCCACTTTCCACACAAGCCTAGCCCCGCCCCCTGTCACCCAAGGAGCGCATTTGTTGTTGCTCGGCCAGGAGACACTTGCGTTCAGTCTCCATTGTCAATGCAGCACATGCAACAGTATATTCTAAATCAAATAGGAATAGGCAAAGCATGAATATGTTAGCAAGATAAACTAGCTATGAGAAAACATTTAATGTATTCAAAGATTAATAGGGCCCCCTAGGAAACACTGACCAACACTTTGGTACCTATCCTGTCACAATAACTCCTCCCTGGCATTTTCATTCGTTGACATGTCGAACAACACTGCATTCAAAGTGCCCACTATTATCTTCTAACTATAGAATTAGAATAATCATTATTTTGCCATGATTCCTACAGTTGAAGTGTTTTGATCTAAATCTCAAGTCAAATTGCAATCGCAATATTTGGTTAAAAATAAGGCCTACATTTTTTGCCCATATCGTGCAGCCCTATGTGGCAATGTGGAAATGATCTCAAATAAGTGCAGGAAATGCAGAAAGTGATTGTTGGTTGAAGTTGAATTGAACAGTATAAAACAATCAGAATGTATGTAGAGGATGTAGAGAGAATGTAGAGAGACCCATTGAAATCAGTTAGAATGTATACTTCGTCAACCATTTTGAAAAGAAGGTCGACGACATCAGATCCTCGTTTGCTAAGTCAAACGGCACCGCTGGTTCTGCTCACACTGCCCTACCCTGTGCTCTGACCTCTTTCTCCCCTCTCTCTCCAGATGAAATCTCGCAGGCCCAACAACCTGCCCGCTTGACCCTATCCCCTCCTCTCTTCTCCAGACCATTTCCGGAGACCTTCTCCCTTACCTCACCTCGCTCATCAAATCATCCCTGACCGCTGGCTACGTCCCTTCCGTCTTCAAGAGAGCGAGAGTTGCACCCCTTCTGAAAAAACCTACACTCGATCCCTCCGATGTCAACAACTACAGACCAGTATCCCTTTCTTTTCTCTCCAAAACTCTTGAACGTGCCGTCCTTGGCCAGCTCTCCCGCTATCTCTCTCTGAATGACCTTCTTGATCCAAATCAGTCAGGTTTCAAGACTAGTCATTCAACTGAGACTGCTCTTCTCTGTATCACGGAGGCGCTCCGCACTGCTAAAGCTAACTCTCTCTCCTCTGCTCTCATCCTTCTAGACCTATCGGCTGCCTTCGATACTGTGAACCATCAGATCCTCCTCTCCACCCTCTCCGACTTGGGCATCTCCGGCGCGGCCCACGCTTGGATTGCGTCCTACCTGACAGGTCGCTCCTACCAGGTGGCGTGGCGAGAATCTCACCACTGGTGTCCCCCAGGGCTCTGTTCTAGGCCCTCTCCTATTCTCGCTATACACCAAGTCACTTGGCTCTGTCATAACCTCACATGGTCTCTCCTATCATTGCTATGCAGACGACACACAATTAATCTTCTCCTTTCCCCCTTCTGATGACCAGGTGGCGAATCGCATCTCTGCATGTCTGGCAGACATATCAGTGTGGATGACGGATCACCACCTCAAGCTGAACCTCGGCAAGACGGAGCTGCTCTTCCTCCCGGGGAAGGACTGCCCGTTCCATGATCTCGCCATCACGGTTGACAACTCCATTGTGTCCTCCTCCCAGAGCGCTAAGAACCTTGGCGTGATCCTGGACAACACTGTGTCGTTCTCAACTAACATCAAGGCGGTGGCCCGTTCCTGTAGGTTCATGCTCTACAACATCCGCAGAGTACGACCCTGCCTCACACAGGAAGCGGCGCAGGTCCTAATCCAGGCACTTGTCATCTCCCGTCTGGATTACTTCAACTCGCTGTTGGCTGGGCTCCCTTCCTGTGCCATTAAACCCCTACAACTCATCCAGAACGCCGCAGCCCGTCTGGTGTTCAACCTTCCCAAGTTCTCTCACATCACCCCGCTCCTCCGCTCTCTCCACTGGCTTCCAGTTGAAGCTCGCATCCGCTACAAGACCATGGTGCTTGCCTACGGAGCTGTGAGGGGAACGGCACCTCAGTACCTCCAGGCTCTGATCAGGCCCTACACCCAAACAAGGGCACTGCGTTCATCCACCTCTGGCCTGCTCGCCTCCCTACCACTGAGGAAGTACAGTTCCCGCTCAGCCCAGTCAAAACTGTTCGCTGCTCTGGCCCCCCAATGGTGGAACAAACTCCCTCACGACGCCAGGACAGCGGAGTCAATCACCACCTTCCGGAGACACCTGAAACCCCACCTCTTTAAGGAATACCTAGGATAGGATAAGTAATCCTTCTCACCCCCCCCTTTAAGATTTAGATGCACTATTGTAAAGTGACTGTTCTACTGGATGTCATAAGGTGAATGCACCAATTTGTAAGTCGCTCTGGATAAGAGCGTCTGCTAAATGACTTAAATGTAAAATGTAAATGTATGCTGCCACCCTAGCGCCACGCGTTACTCATTAAGCACTTTTATTAGTCGAAAAAATAAAATACTGTCAAATACTTACAAAAAATAAATACAAATACCGTGGTATCATATTTTGGCCATATCTCCCAAACCTAGAGAGAGAAGAGAGAGAACGCTCCTAGGGGGATATAAGGCAGCAATAAACAGAGAGAAAACCCTTATCAGCACTTCTCCAACAGTTTTCCTGCAGGAGAGACCAGCCACACACACATACACAGACACACAGACACACACAGTATCCAGAGTGCTCATCAGCACAAATCAAGCTCATCAATGGAGCTTTTCCAACATAAAAAAAAACACACAAAAAAAAACACACACACACACACACCACGCACTTCTCCCGACATCCTCCTAATGCGCCTGCTGCCCGCTCAAAGCGGAGCGCGGGCCACACACACACACACACACGGCAGCCAAGTAGCCCTGCGCTCCCACCAGCCAACTGCCCCAGCCACCAGGGACAGGAGCTGCAAGCAGAAGCTGCTTCCGACAAGCAGAGCTCCGGAGAGCCAGCTTGACAGACATCGACCTCCCCATGGACCTTCCGACCGCAGGAGCTCCAGTGTTACTCCAGCATAAATGCTAACGGGGTTTAACCAGGCCAAAAAGCTGTCCAAGTTGCCCATGGAAAGACATGTCTTTATTTACCTTTTTGGGTTTCCTCCTCCGCTGGCCAAGCCCGTTGAGCCTATCCCCAGCGTCCATCCGGTAGTGGGACTGAGAGTCCTCGCTCATCCTCTCCCACCAATCCAACCACACTCACTCACTTTCTTGTCCACTTTTTTTCTTTCTCTCTCTATATTCTTTCCTGCAGTGAAAACCACTCAAGTAGCGCGCTTCAGCTCTACCCAACCTCCCGCACTCTTCAGTAGTCCACAGTGACTGTGTAGCGACCAGCTAGCGAAGGGGGTGTGGTAGAGCGAGAGAAAGAGAGGGAGGGAGGGTGGGATGGAAGAGGAAGAGGGGGGGGGGGGGCAAGAGAGCGGGAGGGAGGGGGGAAGCACAATTGTGTTGCTATGGCAGTGGATGCCACCAATGTTTTTCTGAAGAGTGTGTGCTGGTGAACCAGATTTCAACCAGTCACGCACCATTACTCAATTTGCTTCTAGATTATACTTTTTTTCCCATAACAACGACAATGTAGATGGGGGGGACCCAATGGGGCCAAACTAGTAGAATACAACATAGAGTAGGATCAACAAAGCCATATTCATGTTTTTTTGTTCTGCTATATTTAGCTGGTTTTAACCAGCAACCATGCTTTTCAAACTACTCATGAATGCCACAAACAGAGACACTTTTGCAATAAACATACAGTACTGCAACCTTATCCTCGTCACTTCCCTAAATAAAACCCAGTCTCCCGTTGCCTTGGTTTTCAAAGTGTATGTCTTAAATCTGTGTATACCCCAACCACCTCCCCAAACACAATCTAGCTTCTATTGGTGCCTTCGAAAACAGATTCTCTATGTCCTAATGATTGCCTTGGGCTACGACCAGAAGGCACCGCTATTGAAACAGCATCACATTAATGCCGATGAGAGCCCCCTCCTATCTCTTCTCTAATTCATCCCTCCCTCACAAATTCATGATTTGGAGACCAAGAGAGATTTGTGCAAAAACGAGACGGAAATGAGGGGAGTGACGACACCCAGACAGCGCTCTTTATCTCCTCTCTCTCTCTCTCTCTCTCTCTCTCTATGTCTTCCTCTCTCCTTTCCTCTCTCCCTCAATCTCCAACCCCTCTCTCCTATCTTAGTCTCTCTTTGTTTCTCCTCGGCCGTCAGTCTTTCAGTAACAACTGGAAAGAAAAGGTCTCTGTCCTAAACACACAGCCCTTCAAATAAGGCTAAGCTGACAAAAGCCATTTATTATTTCTTCATTTATCATCTCCCACTCTCCATGGTGGTGTTCCCTCAGGTTACGTGGGTGATTTCTCTCTCTCTCTCTAAAGGTACATGATACTGTAGGTGACCGGGACCCACATATTCCACATTAGCTTAATGCTAATACTAATTACAGGGGAGGTTTAACCCAAGCCTCTCTGGTGCCAACACACACACACACACACACACACACACACACACACACACACACACACACACACACACACACACACACACACACACACACACACACACACACACACACACACACACACACACACACACACACACACACACACACACACACACACACACACATCTTGTCTGATAGATGCAGGAGTGAGTAAGATTGGGAGTCTGTAGGGAAGTGGTTGACATTGACTAGGTGTGTTTGTCTGACTGTGCCTGCGCTTGTGTGCCTGCATCATGCATTCATGTGTGTGTCTCCTTGCTCCTTGAGCGCCACCATTACACCATCTCCTTTGGCACAGGACGACCCTGCTATGCCAGAGGGGACGCCTGTGTGTGTTGGCACTGCCCGCTGTGTGGAGCGAGGGATGCTGGCAGAGCCAGATGGAGAAGAAGAGAAGGAAGGGGCCAGGGTCTGATCCCCTCCTCCTCTCCTTCGCCCCTTTCTCTGACCAGTGCCAGATACACCATTCGTATTGCAAACATCAATCGGTAATCATACTGCATCAGAGAGGTGGAAACATCAATCGGTAATCATACTGCATCAGAGAGGTGGAAACATCAATCGGTAATCATACTGCATCAGAGAGGTGGAAACATCAATCGGTAATCATACTGCATCAGAGAGGTGGAAACATCAATCAGTAATCATACTGCATCAGAGAGATGGAAACATCAATCAGTAATCATACTGCATCATAGAGATGGAAACATCAATCAGTAATCATACTGCATCAGAGAGGTGGAAGCATCCATCAGTAATCATACTGCATCAGAGAGGTGGGAACATCAATCAGAAATCATACTGCATCAGAGAGGTGGAAACATCAATCAGTAATCATACTATATCAGAGAGGTGGAAACATCAATCAGTAATCATACTGCATCAGAGAGATGGAAACATAAATCAGTAATCATACTGCATCAGAGAGGTGGAAACATCCATCAGTAATCATACTGCATCAGAGAGGTGGGAACATCAATCAGTAATCATACTGCATCAAAGAGGTGGGAACATCAATCAGTAATCATACTATATCAGAGAGGTGGAAACATCAATCAGTAATCATACTGCATCAGAGAGGTGGAAATATCAATCAGTAATCATACTGCACCAGAGAGGTGGAAACATCAATCAGTAATCATACTGCATCAGAGGTGGAAACATCAATCAGTAAATATACTGCATCAAAGAGATGGAAACATCAATCAGTAATCATACTGCATCAGAGAGGTGGAAATATCAATCAGTAATCATACTGCACCAGAGAGGTGGAAACATCAATCAGTAATCATACTGCATCAGAGGTGGAAACATCAATCAGTAAATATACTGCATCAAAGAGATGGAAACATCAATCAGTAATCATACTGCATCAGAAAGGTGGAAACATCAATCAGTAATCATACTGTACCAGAGAGGTGGAAACATCAATCAGTAATCATACTGCACCAGAGAGGTGGAAACATCAATCAGTAATCATACTGCATCGGAGAGGTGGTAACATCAATCAGTAATGATACTGCATCAGAGAGGTGGAAACATCAATCAGTAATCATACTGCATCGGAGAGGTGGAAACATAAATCAGTAATCATACTGTACCAGAGAGGTGGAAACATCAATCAGTAATCATACTGCATCGAAGAGGTGGAAACATCAATCAGTAATCATACTGCATGGGAGAGGTGGAAACATTAATCAGTAATCATACTGCATCGGAGAGGTGGAAACATCAATCAGTAATCATACTGCATGGGAGAGGTGGGAACGTCAATCAGTAATCATACTGCATCGGAGAGGAAGCTGATCAACTGATAAACAATATAAGGATTCACGCTACGTTAGGTATCCCATCCTAATGAACATGCCCATTTTCTTTTTCTCTCTGTTTCATTAATGTGATTGATCAGAGATGGAGTAAGAGATATCAAACGATATCAAGAGATATCCCGAGACATCAAAAGGACCTATGTGTCGAATGCTATTCAACGACTTCAGCTCAGCCTTCAACACCGTAGTGCTCTCCATCTCTGCTTATAGCTGTGTTACATGAAAGAGTCTTCATAGATAAAAGGAGCGATCACAGATATATCTATTCAGCAGTAACCAGGAAGTAGGTTGCTCCTGTTGAAAAGGGCTTTCCCTCTCTAAGATTGGGCAAAGGCAACCTGCCACAGATGAAAGCTGTAGAAGGCTTCCAGAGTATGTATTCAGACATTTTTGTGAGAGAACATACATGTTGTCATTGTCAACATTTTATAGTGGTAGCCAGTAAGCTGTTCAGTGATTTCTGTAAGACAAAATAAATATAGAATATTTTTGTACAGTAGTCAACATGTTCTAGTTATTTTCTCACTTTCCATGGGTTGTCTGTATAAAACCCCTGCAGAATTAAATTAAGAATCATTAAGAATTATACCGTTTTTAGCAGATGTGTTGGACAGCAACAAGCAGGGTCCCACTATTTCCCCACATTGCATGCACACACACGCACACACACACACACACACACACACACACACACACACACACACACACACACACACACACACACACACACACACACACACACACACACACACACACACACACACACACACACACACACACACACACACACACACACACACACACACACACACACACACACACACACACAGCTAAGATCTGAAATGTCACAATGCAGCTTTAGATGTCATTGTTTTCCTATGTGGGAATCCTTTGTACTTCGCTTTTAAGAGGACAACACAAAAGTGGCAGGCTTGATTACCAACAATGAAGGAGACAGCCTACAGGGAGGAGGTGAGGGCCCTGGCAGAGTGGTGCCATGAAAATAACCTCTCCCTCAACGTCAACAGAATGAAGGGGCTAATCGTGGACTACAGGAGAAAGCAGAGAAAGCACGCATCCATCCACATCGACAAGGCCACAGTGGAGAGGGTCAAAAGCTTAATGTTCCTTGGCGTGCACATCACTGAGGACCAGAAGTGGTCTCTCCATACCGACGCTGTGCATAAGAAGGGACAACAGCGCCTCTTCAATGTCAGGACGCTGAAGAAATAAGTCTTGGCCCCTAGGACCCTTGCAAACTTCTAAAGATGCACCATCGAGAGCATTCTGTCAGGCTGTATCACCACCTAGTACGGCAACTGAACCGCCCGCAACCGCAGGGCTCTACAAAACATCACCGGGGGCACACTGCCTGCCCCCCAGGACATCTTCAGCACCCAGGGAGGAAGACCATGAAGATGATCAAGGACCTCAGCCACCTGGAGACGGAGACAGTATTGTCTCCACCTCCTAAACTGGCACAGAGACACTGAAAAACAGCTTCTATCCCCAAGCCATCAGACTGTTGAACAGTCATCACTAGCCGGCTACCGCCCAGTTCTCTACCCTGCCCCTTAGAGACTGCCACTAGCCGGCTACCGCCCGGTGCTCTGCCCTTCGCCTTGGACACTGTCACTAGCCGGCTACCGCCCGGTGCTCTACCTTGCACCTTAGAGACTGTCACTAGCCGGCTACCTCCCGGTACACACTGCACCTTAGAGACTGTCACTAGCCGGCTACCGCCCGGTTCTCTACACTGCCCCTTAGAGACTGTCACTAGCCGGCTACCGCCCGGTGCTCTGCCCTTCACCTTGAACACTGTTATTAGCCGGCTACCGCCCGGTGCTCTCCCCTGCACCTTAGACACTGTTACTAGCCGGCTACCGCCCGGTGCTCTGCCTGGCACCTTAGACACTGTCACTAGCCGGCTACCTACCGGTACACCCTGCACCTTAGAGACTGCTTGCTGCCCTATGTACAGAGAGTCTACACTCTATCACTGCTACCTAGAACCTAAAAGGGTTATTTGGCTGTCCCCATAGGAGAACCCTTAAAGAACCCTTTTTATTTCCAGCTTGAACCCTTTTGGATTCAGCTGTGAAGTGGTAGGACACACAAGCTCACAGAATGGGACCGGAGAGTGCTGAAGTGCGTAGCGTGTAAAAATCAATCCAAACTGGCTCTGGAACCAACGTCAACACAATAACTGTTAGTCGGGAGCTTCATGAAATGGGTCTCCATGGTCAAGCCTAAGATCACCATGTGCAATGCCAAGCGTCGGCAGGAATGGTGTAGAGCTCGACCACCATTAAACCCAAATCAAATCAAATGTATTGTCACATACACATGGTTAGCAGATGTTAATGCAAGTGTAGCGAAATGCTTGTGTTTCTAGTTCCGACAATGCAGTAATAACCAAAGAGTAGTCTAACCTAACAATTCCAAAACTGCTACCGTTTACACACAAGTGTAAAGGGATAAATGTGTACATAAAGATATATGAATGAGGGATGGTACAGAACGGCATAGGCAAGATGCAGTAGATGGTACCGAGTGCAGTATATACATATGAGATGAGTAATGTAGGGTATGTAAACAAAAGTGCCATAGTTTAAAGTGGCTAGTGATACATGTATTACATAAAGATGCAGTAGATGATATAGAGTACAGTATATACATATACATATGAGATGAGTAATGTAGAGTATGTAAACATGATATTAAGTAGCATTGTTTAAAGTGGCTAGTGAAATCTTTCACGTCAATAACAATCCATTCCCATTATTAAAGTGGCTGGAGTTAAGTCAGTGTGTTGGCAGCAGCCACTCAATGTTAGTGGTGGCTGTTTAACAGTCTGATGGCCTTGAGATAGAAGCTGGTTTTCAGTCTCTCGGTCCCTGCTTTAATGCACCTGTACTTACCTCACCTTCTGGATGATAGCGAGGTGAACAGGCAGTGGCTCGGGTGGTTGTTGACCTTGATTATCTTTATGGCCTTCCTGTGGCATCGGGTGGTGTAGGTGTCCTGGAGGGGAGATAGTTTGCCCCCGGTGATGAGTTGTGCAGACCTCACTACCCTTTGGAGAGCCTTACGTACCAGGCAGTGATACAGCCCGACAAGATGCTCTCGATTGTGCATCTGTAGAAGTTTGTGAATGCTTTTGGTGATGAGCCAAATTTCTTCAGCCTCCTGAGGTTGAAGAGGTGCTGCAGCACCTTCTTCACGACGCTGCCTGTGTGAGTGGACCAATTCAGTTTGTCCGTGATGTGTACGCCGAGGAACTTAAACTTAAACTTAAACTTACTACCCTCTCCACTACTGTCCCATCGATGTGGATAGGGGGGTGCTCTCTCTGCTGTTTCCTGAAGTCCACAATCATCTCCTTTGTTTTGTTGACGTTGAGCGTGAGGTTATTTTCCTGACACCACACTCCAAGGGCCCTCACTTCCTCCCTGTAGGACGTCTCATCGTTGTTGGTAATCAAGCCTACCACTGTAGTGTCGTTCGCAAACTTGATGATTGAGTTGGAGGCGTGCATGCCCATGCAGTCGTGGGTGAACAGGCAGTACAGGAGAGGGCTCAGAACGCACCCCAGTGTTGAGGATCAGCGGGGTGGAGATGTTGTTACCTAGCCTCACCACCTGGGGGCGGCCCGTCGGGAAGTCCAGTACCCAGTTGCACAGGGCGGGGTCGAGACCCAGGGTCTCGAGCTTGATGACGAGTTTGGAGGGTACTATGGTGTTAAATGCTGAGCTGTAGTCGATGAACAGCATTCTCACATAGGTATTCCTCTTGTCCAGATGGGTTAGGGAAGTGTGCAGTGTGGTTGAGATTGCATCGTTTGTGGACCTATTTGGGCGGTAAGCAAATTGGAGTGGTCTAGGGTGTCAGGTAGGGTGGAGGTAATATGGTCCTCTCAAAGCACTTCATGATGACGGAAGTGAGTGCTACGGGGCGGTAGTCGTTTAGCTCAGTTACCTTAGCTTTCTTGGGAACAGGGACAATGGTGGCCCTCTTGAAGCATGTGGGAACAGCAGACTGGGATAAGGATTGATTGAATATGTCCGTAAACACACCAGCCAGCTGGTCTGCTCATGCTCTGAAGGCGCGGCTGGGGATGTCGTCTGGGCCTGCAGCCTTGCGAGGGTTAACACGTTTAAATGTTTTACTCACTTCGGCTGCAGTGAAGGAGAGTCCGCAGGTTTTGGTTGCGGGCAGTGTCAGTGGCACTGTATTGTCCTCAAAGCGGGCAAAAAAAGTTATTTAGTCTGCCTGGGAGCAAGACATCCTGGTCCGAGACAGGGCTGGTTTTCTTTTTGTAATCCGTGATTGACTGTAGACCCTGCCACATACCTCTTGTGTCTGAGCCGTTGAATTGTGACTCTACTTTGTTTCAATACTGACACTTAGCATATTTTATTGCCTTGCGGAGGGAATAGTTACACTGTTTGTATTCGGTCATGTTTCCGTTCACCTATCCCTGGTTAAAAGCAGGGTTTCGCGCTTTCAGTTTCACGCAAATGCTGCCATCAATCCACGGTTTCTGGTTTGGGAATGTTTTAATCATTGCTATGGGAACGAAATCATCAATGCACTTTCTAATGAACTCGCTCACCGAATCAGCATATTCGTCAATGTTGTTGTTTGACGCAATGCAGAACATATCCCAGTCCACGTGACCGAAGCAGTCTTAAAGCGTGGAATCAGATTGGTCGGACCAGCGTTGAACAGAACTGAGTGAGGGAGCTTCTTGCTTTAGTTTCTGTCTGTAGGCAGGGAGCAACAAAATGGAGTCGTGGTCAGCTTTTCCAAAAGGAGGGCGGGGGAGGGCCTTATATGTATAGCAATGATCCACGGTTTTACCAGCCCTGGTTACGCAATCGATATGCTGATACAATTTAGGAAGTCTTGTTTTCAGATTAGTCTTGTTAAAATCCCCAGCTACAATGAATGCAGCCTCAGGATATGTGGTTTCCAGTTTGCAAAGAGTCAAATAAAGTTAGTTCAGGGCCATCGATGTGTCTGCTTGGGGGGGGGATATATACGGCTGTGATTATAATCGAAGAGAATTCCCTTGGTAGATAATGCGGTTGACATTTGATTGTGAGGAGGTGAACAGAAGGACTTGAGTTCCTGTATGTTGTTGTGACCACACCACGTCTCGTTAACCATAAGGCATACACCCCCACCCCTCTTCTTACCAGGAATATGTTTGTTTCTGTCGGTGCGATGCGTGAAGAAACCAGCTGGCTGCACCGATTCCGTTAGCGTCTCTCGAGTGAGCCATGTTTCCGTGAAGCAAAGAACGTTATAGTCTCTGACGTCCCTCTGGAATGCTACCCTTGCTCCGATTTCATCAACCTTGTTGTCAAGAGTCTGGACATTGGCGAGTAGTATGCTAGGGAGTGGTGCGCGATGTGCCTGTCTCCGGACCCTGACCAGAAGACCGCTTCGTTTCCCTCTTTTACGATGTCGTTGTTTTGGGTCGCAGGCTGGGATCCATTAGACTCTGGAGTAGTGGAAACGCGTTCTTTGGAGTGATGAATCACACTTCACCATCTGTCAGTCCGACTAACGAATCTGGGTTTGGCGGATGCCAGGAGAACGCTACCTACCCGAATACATAGTGTCAATTGTAAAGTTCGGTGGAGGAGGAATAATGGTCTGGGGCTGTTTTTCATGGTTCCGGCTTGGTTTAGTTTGGTTTAGCTTAGTTCCAGTGAAGGAAAATATTAACGCTACAGCATACAATGACATTCTAGACGATTCTGTGCTTCCAGCTTTGTGGCAACAGTTTAGGGAAGGCCCTTTTCTACTCCAGCATGACAATGTCCCTGTGCAACAAATCGAGGTCCATACAGAAATAGTTTGTTGAGATCGGTGTGGAAGAACTTGACTGGCCTGCACAGAGCCCTCAACCCAATCGAACACCTTTGGGATGAATTGGAACGTGAACTGCGAGCCGGGACTAATCGCCCAACATCAGTGCCCGACCTCACTAATGCTCGTGTTGCTGAATGGAATCAAGTCCCCGCAGCAATGTTCCAACATCTAGTGGAAAGCCTTCCCAGAAGAGTGAAGGCTGTTATAGCAGCAAAGGGACCAACTCAATATTAATGCCCATGATTTTGAGATGTTTGACGAACAGGTGTCCATATACTTTTGGTCATTGCATTGCATTTAGTTTTGTTATACACACCCCACCTGTATTTACATATTGGATTATTGACATAGCTCATTGTAATATACTGAATTTTCTGCTGTACATATAATTTAGTTTTGTTATACACACCCCACCTGTATTTACATATTGGATTATTGACATAGCTCATTGTAATATACTGAATTTTCTGCTGTACATATAATTTAGTTTTGTTATACACACCCCACCTGTATTTACATATTGGATTATTGACATAGCTCATTGTAATATACTGTATTTTCTGCTGTACATATAATTTAGTTTTGTTATACACACCCCACCTGTATTTACATATTGGATTATTGACATAGCTCATTGTAATATACTGTATTTTCTGCTGTACATATAATGTAGTTTTGTTATACACACCCCACCTGTATTTACATACTGGGTTCTTCACATACACTACCGGTCCAAAGTTTTAGAACACCTACTCATTCAAGGGTTTTTATTTATTTTGTATTATTTTCTACATTGTAGTATAATGAAGACATCAAAACTATGCAACAACAGATATGGAATCATGTAGTAACCAAAAGTGTTAAACAAATATTTTATATTTGAGATTCTGTTGTTGATTTACTTTGGTGTTTTGGGTCGTTGTCCTGTTGCATTACCATACTTCTATTGAGCTTCAACTGTCGGACAGAGTGATACTTTTTAGATTATTGATACTTTTAATAACCCTTTTAATGTAGTTTTGTTATACAGCTTTATGCACGTAATATACTGTATTTTCTGCTGTACAATTCTTAATCTTAGGTCTTCTGTAGATCTCGTTTTGTTCATTGTAATATACTGTATTTTCTGCATGGTTCACATCAGGCAATGCCTCTTGTGAATATCAAACTCGCATTTTGTGAGTGTTTCTTATAGGGCAGGGCAGCTCTAACCAACATCTCCAATCTCGTCTCATTGACTGGACTCCAGGTTAGCTGACTTCTGACTCCAATTAGCTTTTGGAGAAGTCATTAGCCCAGGTGTTCACATACTTTTTCCAGCCTACACTGTGCATGTTTAAATGATGTATTCAATATAGACAAGAACAACACAATGATGTGTAGCTCATTGTAATATACTGTTATTAGTTTATGTAATATACTTACACAGTTTTGTTATACACACTGTGTTAGTCTATCGTGATGACTTAGATGAAGATCAGATCAAATGTTATGACCAATTTGTTATTGACAGAAATCCAGGTAATTCCAACCTGTATTTACATATTGGTTCATAGCATAATATACTTTTTTCCTGCCAGTGTATATATTTTGGTGCGTATTCTGCATTGACTGCATTTGGATTACTGATACAGGGTTATTTGAGTTTTGTTATACCACCCCACCTGTATTTACATATTGGATTATTGACATAGCTCATTGATTTGTCCTGACATTTGTGATTTCTTGCTTCTAATTTGGATGATTGTTTTGTTTGCCATTTGTTCTTGGACTGTCAGGAGCTACTAAAACGATTTTCATGCTGTAACGTCGTTTTGTTATACACACCCCACCTGTATTTACATATTGGATTATTGACGCCTGCTATAAAATTTACAATTGACGGTGTATGCGACCAATAAACTTTTCTTTGATTTGATATGTCACACACACACACATCTACTCATGCATATCACCAAAGCAATGTCTTTTATTACAGAGCAAATCATGATGACATCACCGGGGAATGGTGGAGTTAGTGTCTCTCTATTATTCACACACATTACCATACTACTCATTGAGCATCAACTGTCGGACAAGCAATGTACTTTTACAGATACAAATCATGCATCACCGGGGAATGGTGGAGCTTAGTTCTACACCTGCAGTTGTTGTGCTGATTCTGAGCTTCAACTGTCGGACAGAGTGAGTGATACTTTTAGAGATACTTTGTAACCCTTATGCCCGTCAACAATCTTAATCTTAGGTCTTCTGAGATCTCTTTGTCTAATATCAAACTGGAGTGTTTCTCAGGGCAGCTCAACCAACATCTCCAATCTCGTCTCATTGACTGGACTCCAGGTTAGCTGAATGGAGAGCAGTGCCAGTTTAAAAGCACATTTTTATGCATCGCCTCAAATCAAATCAACTGGCACCATTCTCAAGACAAGCGTGTTCAAGTGGTAAGACAAACCTGCAATCAGCAAGGAAAAAACAACACCTCACTCCCTTCACTCCCACTCAACATTTGAATGCAAATTATTTGCAGTTGCAGTTCTACAGCTTTTTGATCAGATACTTGATCTGAAGGATTGTTGTCATGAGTATGTTTGTGTCTGTGTGTTTGTGTCTGTGTGTGTGTGTGTGTGGGGGGGGGGGTTGCTTGCTTCAAAAGCATGTCTTCCACAAACGTAGGACCCACCTGTGCAAATGTACAAGCTGTTAATGGTACTGGAGTTTGAAGCAGCCTGACACAAAGAAACACAAAACACACCCGCCACACTACAGTGACTTTCTCCTCAGAAAAAAAATTGCCGTTGACTGATCAGATCAAATGATGACATAAAGAGCCGTCGTTTATTAACAGTGAGAATCGCAGAATGGTGAACTTAACTAAACGACGGAGAGTTTTGACTGTGTGATATTATTGCTTCTTGTGTAAATATTTTCTGTCTGGATTTTAATGATTTGTATGTATACTCAAAGAGGAGTATACAGCTGCCTGGCTATTGACGGGAGAGTGTCTCTTACTGAGACCCAACACTGAGAGAGGAAGAAGTGGTTCATGGCTGTTCATTTCTCAGGTATGCAGGTAGTGAGAGAGAGAGTGGTGGTACAACGTAGAACACCAAATAATGCATGCAGAGCTGAATTAGGCCGATACCCGCTAATGATCAAAATCCAGAAAATAGACATTCATTTCTACAACCACCTAAAAGGAAGCGATGCCCAAACCTTCCATAATAAAGCCATTACCTACAGAGAGATGAACCCGGAGAAGAGTCCCCTAAGCAAGCTGGTCCTGGGGCTCTGTTCACAAACACAAACACACCCCACAGAGCCCCAGGACAGCAGCACAATTAGACCCAACCAAATCATGAGAAATCAAAAAGATAATTACTTGACACATTGGAAAGAATTAATGCTATTTGGCCCTAAACAGAGAGTACACAGTGGCAGAATACCTGACCACTGTGACTGACCCAAACTTAAGGAAAGCTTTGACTATGTACCGACTTAGTGAGCATAGCCTTGCTATTGAGAAAGGCCGCCGTAGGCAGACATGGCTCTCAAGAGAAGACAGGCTATGTGCTCACTGCCCACAAAATGAGGTGGAAACTGAGCTGCACTTCCTAACCCCCTGCCCAATGTATGACCATATTAGAGAGACATATTTCCCTCAGATTACACAGATCCACAAAGAATTCAAAAACAAATCCAATTTTGATAAACTCCCATATCTACTGGGTGAAATACCACAGTGCGCCATCACGCCATTTGTGACCTGTTGCCACAAGAAAAGGGCCACCAGTGAAGAACAAACACCATTGTAAATACAACCCATATTTTTGCTTATTTATTTTCCCTTGTGTACTTTAACCATTTGTACATTGTTACAACACATATATATATATATAAATAATATGACATTTGTAATGTCTTTATTGTTTTGAAACTTCTGAATGTGTAATGTTTATTGTTAGTTACTTAATCACCCACGTAACCTGAGGGAACAGCAGCATGGAGAGTGGGAGAGAAATAATGAATGGCTTTTGTCAGCTTAGCCTTATTTGAAGGGCTGTGTGTTTAGGACAGAGGCCTTTTCTTTCCAGTTGTTACTGGAAGACGGACGGCCGAGGAGAAACAAACACAATCCTTGGACTTCGGCTAAACCCTATAAGGGTTTAACTGTGTGAGACGGTGGGATTCTTCCTTTATGACCTGAAGGACAAAGTATTTTCAAGCTCGAACACACACACACTGACAAACACACACACATACACTACCCCCCCTCTATCTTTGTGACATTGACCTGACCTGACATGGCCTCCCTTTAGACACTGGCTCTCGGAGTCTTAAGAGGGGGCTTAACTCCACACACTCACACACACACACACTCACACACACACACTCAAAAGAACCTCCCACATTCCAGCAGCCCACCAAAGGCCTCTCCCGCCTCCACACACGATTCCGAACCAATCAAGGCGATTCACTGACAAATATTTAGAACTCCACACAACCGACTCGAAGGACGCCATTGTTGGCTTGTCAGTCACACTTTAATGAGAGCGATGTCTCCAGACTCATCTCTTAAGACAGACTTAGAGACCTTGGGGAGAGCGAGCACGACAACACTAATGAGCAAGAAAACACAGTGACACAGCACACTCAGTCGGTTTCAACAAAACACAGGGCCACGAATAGCTAAGCCCATCTGCAGTGTCTAGCATGAGTCTTCGCTGCTCTCTGCATGCGATTTAGCTCCCTAACAAACAAAAAAAACAAGATAATTTCGGCCCAATCAATGTCATGGCAACAACGCTTGTATCACGGAAAGTGCCCTGCATACATTCCATCCTGCCTCCGAAACCCCCTCTGGGCCCAAGTGCCATCTCAGTGGGGGGGGGTGGGGGGGGGGGTGCCACGTCTTCCCGATTCTATACAGTATGCGCTCTATTGCACTTTCAGGCCTACTCAGACTCAATTACACTCTGCTATAGGAAAATGCTTTTCTTTCGTCTCTTTGCCTCGCTCTCCTTTGAAATGACTCAGCAAAGTTCTGAGAAGTACCTGGAATCCCCAGCACACTTTTCTCGCCCCTCTCCCCTCATTTCTTTCTCCCTCTTTTCCCAACCCTCCTCTTTTTTTCCTCTCATAAAGAAAAGAATAGAACAACATCATCAACCACACAGGGGCCTAACGACAGTATCGATATCCCTGCATGTTCTGGGAAGGGGCACTTCCAAAAACAGAACTGATGAGGAATTGATCGGACCGCCAGGCAGAGATCCATAGAAAAACTCTGAACTAGCAGCCGTTTTGCCCGAAAAGGCAAAATGACAACAGCTGATTGATGACGTAACATTAGATATTGATCAGTCAGTAGATATTGATCAGTCTTGTGATGCATGAGGCAGGATGGAGGGAGCGGCTGCTATCGATAGTCATGCTGTAGCAACATTGAAGCTACTAGTACGGCAAGGAGTAAGGCTACTGGATTGTTGGGAGTATGGGCTATATTGTGCACACTAGCTTCACTGCTCTATTAAATGACAATCCACGTACAGACATTTATATACCCGTAAAAACAGGGTTCAACAACTAATACATTAGATAGTGATTTGGCTTTATCTGAAAATGGGCGTTGGAATAGCTTGAATTACTGTGAATGCAATAGACGGGTTGTCCGACAACAACAAAAACACTCAAGAAAACGATAGACGCGCATCGCAGAGGCAATAAGGCGGTGTGGTGTTATGATTCTGGACGGTCAGATCGCTAGCGACAATTGACAAGAAGCTGTCGTGTGAAGAGTCGTAGGTGGCTCGTTTCAGCTCATTGTATTCTGTTATTGATTCCATGTCTTGTTATGAGGTCTTTTTGACTGGTGTCACATCTATGATAATATGGCTCAAATTCGCTTGCTCGCTAACCAACAACTGTAACAAGCGCTCATTGTGCAAATGAATGTATGTTTCCAATAAACATTTGGAGAGGAAATATAGTTCACATGTTGTCAAGAATCCTTTTGTTCTAAGCCAACCCAATCTGTTTTAGCCATACCGTCTGTTGTACCCCAAGTGTTGAACACGCACCGGTTTTGTTGCACTGCTTACACACTGCTTACACACGGCTTACACACTACTTACACACTGCTTACACACTGCTTACACACTGCTTATACACTGCTTCAACAAGCAGACTCTTACCGTGGCTTCCCAAATGAGTGCATATTATTTCATCCTGTTTTGATATATGTCTGGGACTCCTGAACATAAATATTGTGCTATTATTGTGTTATTAAGTGCCATGTATTGAGTGCTGTGTGGGTCTTAAAGGGGAACTTTGGCATTTTGGCAATGATGCCCTGTATCCACTTCCCCGGAATCAAATGAACTCGTGAATACCATTTTTATGTCCAGTATGAAGGAAGTTGGAGGCAGTTCTGCAAGCCGATGCTAACTACCGTTAGCGCAATGACTGTACGTTTATGGGTATCTACAAGCATGCTGTAACTTCCCCGGGTGGGTTGTTGGTATGCCAAAATCCTGAAGTATCCCTTTAATACCTGGGAGTCCTGCTGGGTAACTTTTAGCCCAGGCCCAGGGAAACAGCGTTGCTATAGTAATGCAATCTAAGTGGGAGAACCATAGCAACCGGTGCTTTGAATCGCGCCACTCCCGGATTTCACCAGTAGAGATCAAAACAGGGACAATATTGGGGCAGAAGGCGAGGTGTGGGGAGTCTGCATGGGAGCAGTGGTGAGAGGGGATAGTGGGTCTTTATCTGGTCCGACCAAATAGGGGCGTTGGAGTTTAGGAGGGGGTGGAGGGATGGAGGGGTAGAGTGTGTGTTGTCTGGTGGAGGGTGTGTCTGAAGTGATTTTCCTTCAGTGGATAAAAGACGAAGAAGAGATCAATCGCACCTCGGATTATGGCTGTCGCTCATTCTGTTGGACTGTGTGTGTGTGTGTGTGTGTGTGTGTGTGTGTGTGTGTGTGTGTGTGTGTGTGTGTGTGTGTGTGTGTGTGTGTGTGTGTGTGTGTGTGTGTGTGTGTGTGTGTGTGTGTGTGTGTGTGTGTGTGTGTGTGTGTGTGTGTGTGTGTGTGTGTGTGTGTGTGGTACAATGAAATGCAACGCCCTTTTCAGAAAGAAGAGAAAATGCATTTGAGGTATAAAACATTGGCTGGAGGGGATATACTGTAGCCCTCCCTCTTTCACCAGTCAGTCACATCTTAAATGATCTGTCAGGTACTATTGAAATCAGAACAGCTCTCATTGACAAGACATAAACTGCCAAAGCACAGATGAGAAATAGCCCTTTCCCTATTCATAGCCACAGTGATCAGTCCTGGAATTACTCCAGCTATTTTAGAAAGAGCAGAAATTAGCTCGTTATTTAGCTGAGGGAACAAGACATCAGGTTTCCACCAACCAGAAAATGGAGGGGTGGTTAGGAAATGCATATTTTCATCTCACATCCACAACAGGCTTTACAGTCAGGGTGTGGCTATTTGCTTGAAAATAGACTTATCCAAATTAGCTGGGCTTTATCTTATGGGTAAAATAGATGGATTACCTTTTTTACAGAGTCAACAAAAATGTATTCACATCAAATCTCCTTTGTGAAAATCCCCCCCCAAAATATGCCTATTTTCTTGTTTTTGCAGGTGACAGTGAGGAGTGATTGAGCCCAAAAGGCACACTAGTGGAATTGCAAGGCCGTCTACACTGTTGACAAGGCGACGACAAGAGGGGGGGGGGGCAATTACCCTCGGTAAGCAGTGCTTTATCGAATCAGGCGGAGGCGCAAGCGGGGAACCGTCTCTAGCGGAGTAGAGAAATGAAACACAGTGATTGCTATTGTTGTAATGATATCGGCGTTTCCCGAGAGAAGCGGAGCGCCTGCCAGCTGTGAGCTGGCTCGCGGCTTCGAGTCTCAGCCCAGTCCCCGGCTGAAAGGTGGGAAGACCTCATCAGTCATGCATGAGTCTAAAAAGGAAACGCTGGCCCAGGTGTCTGTTGTCAGGGCAACACGGCATGGGGATGCTGGTTGGGAAATACCAATAGTGAGAAGACTAAAGGGATGGGAGGGAACAAAGGTGGGGCCATGGAGGATGTATGAAAGCATTCGTAACTCAGACAGACTGAGTTTCTTTACAGAACAAATATTAAATGCAGGTTCTGCCTGTGCAGAGTAACTTTATATTGAAACATTCATTGAAGCTTTATATTATTTTCAAATATGTAAAAACAACAACAAAAAACAGTATACTGTGACAAAAAGTGATCCATCTTCACTGTGTAGATTGCAATATAAAGCTTGCCGATCAGACGTGATTTCCCTATGATTCTTATTTCACTATGCAGGTACAGTGTATGTGAATCCTTTATTCCACACGTTAGGATATATTTCATAAAATCATCCTCTATTTAAAAAGGTCACATGAACCATGGTATCCGTGAATGATTCCTATTTTCCGATCAGACCGCCTCTCTTTACACAAATATCAGTACACTTTCTCTCCAAATACCAGCACGCATCCCCAAAGATCCATAAAACTACTACAGCAGCACACGCCGAGTAATTGAACCGAGTCAATATTTGGAAAGAGCCTGGCCTACGTCAGATGGCCTAGTTCTTTTGTGTGTCTTTTATTGGAGCCTTGTTTCATTCGCCAGGGGAAAATACCTTGGGATAAAAAAAAAGGAAAATGCTTGAAATTTTTAGAGCTCAGACTCACTCACTCACTCACTCACTCACTCACTCACTCACTCACTCACTCACTCACTCACTCACTCACTCACTCACCTCACTGCAATATGGAGTGTTTGTCCAGACAGTATGGTACCATCATGCATGCATCAGTGCGACATACCCATCCTCAACACTACACCCCCGTACAATAATAAATTGCTAGGTCCTGCCTCCCTAGAGGTGCATCATGGGACAGTGGGGGTGTAAAATTACTTTGGTCAAGCGGGAACAAGAATGGGGTACAGAGGTTCTTAAAAACACCATCATGACCCATTAGCCCTACAATGTCATGCCATATCACCTGATAGTATCGAGAGAGAGAGCGAGAGGGAGAGATGGAGAGAGAGATGGAGAGAAAGCGAGGCAAGGGGAGAGAGGGGGAGAGGATGAGAGAGGGAACGCGAGAGAGATGGAGAAAGTGAGAGGAATCGGGAGAAGGAGAGCAGCTGCAGACAAGCGATTACTGCAGGAAATAAATTGGCTGTTTAAAGATAGGAACATT
This sequence comes from Oncorhynchus gorbuscha, assembly GCF_021184085.1. Lineage (NCBI taxonomy): Eukaryota > Metazoa > Chordata > Actinopteri > Salmoniformes > Salmonidae > Oncorhynchus > Oncorhynchus gorbuscha. The sequence goes on along the minus strand of NC_060193.1, from coordinate 29,880,440 downwards.
TGATCCCATATCCAAACACACATGTATAATGGCCCAGACAAAACACACACAGGCAACACACTTAGGGATGCATTGACTTTCCTCTGGAGAGATACACTGAAAGCCTTTATCAACGTATAAAGACATTCATTTTTTTTTTTTACTTTATGGGAATTTAAAATGGCTTGATACATAATGAATCCCACGATATCTGTTATCTCTTCATAATGGATAATTGGGTGATTTATATTACCACATATGTTTCTCCATTATATTTCTGGTGTGTAGTCAAGCAGAGCTGGTCTGTCGGTGTGTGCATTGCGCCCTCTACTGTTTTTTTTTCTACATTGCGTTATTGGAAAGCCAAGCCTGTTTATAAATATGATCCAGGGATCATCAACTAGATTCAGAAGCGGGGTGATTTTTTCTGGAGCGCATGGTTCGGGGGGGGCCAAACAGACATAATGTTTGACTAAAATAATCATTTTAAACCTTGCTTAGATTTGTATGAGACCACGTGTCTCTCTATTATGCATGTCAATACTTGGGAACAGATTTCTTTAATGGAGCTCATTTCCTGGTGTTATTACAGCATTTTATGTCCCCAAAAACTAAAATAATAATTGCTCAGAAAACTCAGAGGGCCAAATAAAATCACCCGCGGGCCAAATTCAGCACGGGGGCCTCCAGTTGGAGAACCCTTGAGTAGTCCATCAATTCATAATCTTTTGTGTGCCTTACCACTGACACCCCCCCCTCCCCCAGCTCATAAAAACATTTTTATATGAATGAGCTAGTGAGAATTGGATGCTAAATTATTCCGCTGTAAATGCAGGTCAACAGCTGTCATTCACTGTAATACCATACAGTATGTATGTCTCCACGAAGGGACAGTGTTTTCAAGTCTTGAGCTTATCATGACATAATTATAGACACCATTTAGCAGACACTTTTACCCAAAGCAACATATAATCATGCGTGAATACATTTTATACGTGGTTGGTCCAAATTGAACCCACGGCATTGTAAACAACATGCTCTACCGACTCGAGCCACATCGGACCACTTAAAGCCACATAGGACCACTTAAAGCCACATAGGACCACTTAAAGCCACATAGGACCACTTAAAGCCACATAGGACCACTTAAAGCCAAGAGACCATATAGTGTGATCAGGCATTTTTCATCCTCATAACGGTTAAGGTTATTGATTGGGGAATAGAGGAATCTGATCCTAGATCTGTGGTTAGGGGCAACTTTGATCTTAAATGGGTAACTTCTACCTCGAGCATGGGCCCAACACCACTATGGTATTATTGCTCTTGGCCATAACCTTTTGCTCACATGACTCTCTGTAAACGTGTGCCGCTAATGATATCAAAGGGTCTCGAAACCGTCCTGGACAGACACTTTCCAGACCTCTGGAAATAAAGATAGAAATGTGAGAACTGACATTCACCGCAGACCTGAAATGTGAGCTTACTCAGGCCCACCGTATTGGCATTGGCTGGCACACGGTTGGCGTAGTCCACGACCTGGCATTGAGTCACGAGTGCCATCGTACCCTGTTGAGAATCTAGCCGGAGTGGGCACTGGCCACCTAGTTAGAATTACAGTCCATCAACCTCATCCACACAGGTTATACAAGCCAGTCATGGGGGTTAGACCTATCATCCACATTCTACCAAAACAACAATGGCATTATTGTGCTCTATTTTAATCTCATTATTATTAAGTTGAATAGAGGCCTATGATCAAATGCATGTCTCAATAAAGCGGATTGTCGTGCACATCCAGCCATAATCTTCCCCTGGGTTAATAGGGACAATCTTGTAAACTCTTTATAGTTTGATAATGCTGTGTAGAAACACACACACACACACACACACACACACACACACACACACACACACACACACACACACACACACACACACACACACACACACACACACACACACACACACACACACACACACACACACACACACACACACACGATCCGTGCTGCTCATAAAGGATAAATGGGGGTCGTTAGTGTGACCCGCCTCAATGTTCATTAAGACTTCAGAGATGATCAATCATTTTGTGACATGGTGAGGCCCTTCTGCTGCTGTTTACTGCCAGCCAGACTGGAGATGAGGACTGGGTCAATGATTAAATCAGGTCTACTGCATAGGGAAGAGTCAAAGGAATGCATTATTACACTTGTGTAACATGTCATAATCACACAACGTAGTAAAATGACGCATAACATCAGTCACCATAACTGTAAAACAAAATGTAGATAATTAAGATATCTTAATCTAGTCTGTGTGGTGTCTATAATAATTAGTACCCATGTGAGTGTTCATTATTATATTTCATATTTAGAATGGATAGTCAAAGCATACAAAGCAGGGGGTCTATGTGAACATAGGTGAAGAAAACTCCATTCCTAAGGGCATCTTCAATACAATGAATCAGGTTTTCTGATTGCATAAGGACAATAAGCTACACATATCGTTGTTGTTAAAGTACCTCAAAAGTACCTCAAATAAAATAAATAGAACGAGGTCTAAACCTACGATAGAGTTGTATGAATACATCGTTTTATTTGTTATTGACTCAATTCTAGAGATTTTATTAAAATGTTGGATTTCAAGTAAAAATATATTGCATTTGGGGACAGATTTCAAATATTTGTTTTTGTGTTATGTCAAATTTACCAGAGAGAATGAATAAATATTTGAGTATTTCAGTAGTTTTGTTTTCATTTGAATAATAACATATTACATCTGTCATTGTAAATACATGGTTCTTATTAATGAAATTAAAAATATAATTACTTACTCCAAAATAACTTCACAATGTGCATAATAGTTTCGCCTTCTTTATCACAAAAAAAGGGCTATGACCTCTAATTCCATGAGTTTTTAAAATTGAACTAAGCAAGTCAATTAAGAAAAATTATTATTTACAATGACAGCCTAGGCACTCCCTTGTTTAAGGACAGATTCGATATAGCAACCTTTCAGTTTCTGGCCCAACTCTCTAATCACTAGACTACCTGCCGCCGCAACGCCGCAACCAAGTTATTGCAAAGGTATATTTTGTGCAAGATTCTAAAATGAAATTACGTCACTTTTTTTATATGCAACATTTGTGAGGGAAAACAAAGCTTTCTTCCATTAATTTTCAGTAATATGTGTGTTCGAGAAGAATTTCCCTCTAGGAGAGATCTTGTTCTTGGAGTGAAAAAGTTCCCTAAAAAAGTATTATTACATTCCGTGTCCAGCAGGGGGCAACCTTCTAACATAAACTGTGCATATTCTTTGATGTGTTCTACGAAACACAAATTTGATTTTATTATGTCCTGAAGGTATTGCTGCATACAGAATTACATTCTGTATAATGTATTGGGAAAAGTTCTAAGAACTTTCTATAAGAGAGTATATTCCCTTCTTTATCAAATAAATCAAGCACAACATTTGTATTTCTTTCAAACCACTTATGGAAGAATAAAGACTTGTTTTTAACAACAGTATATGTGTTGCTCCACAGAAGTGTAGGGCGAAGTTGTGAACGTAACATAGTTTCCAGGCTAAAAGGGCTTGATCATGAAATTTGGACAGTTTGATGGATATTTTTGCAGGAGAATAGTTGCACTTCCACAACAATTGAAGACCATCCAATTTCATAAAAATATGACAGGGAATGAAGTACCATATAGGCTCAGAACTAAGCATACATATTTTAATCCAGTTTACCTTAAAGGTATTGTTGATATCAATTAAATCAAGCTCACCATCAGTTCTTTGGTTTGATATTATTATTATATTATTATATTACAGATTTCTTAAATCGATGCGGTTTATTTTTCCATATAAAGTCTAGGAAAGTTTTGTTGATATCTTTGCTGGTTTGATCATCTTCAAATAAGGATATAGCGGGGTAGACAAACGTGACAAATCCCATGCTTCGGATAATAAAACCCTTCGAACAACAGAGAGGTCACGCTGGAACCAGTTTTTAAAGATGGATTTGGTTTTCTTTCATCTCTGAGAGAAGTTTAGATGTTGACGGATAATGTGTTTTTTTGGCCATGTGCACCACTAAATATTTCACATGATCTTTCACTGGAATTTTCTCAATAGATTGGTCATTTGAGTTAGGTAGGGAATTTTTTCCCCCCGCATTTATTTAAGTTCCAGACCAGAAGCTCAAGAGAATGATTTGATAATATTTGGTGCAATAGCAACTTGATGCTTGTCTTTTAGAAACAGAGTTGTATCATCTATTAACTGAGATATTTGTATTTATTTTCCAAATAGTGAAATACCTTTTAATTCAGGGTTGTTTAAAATGAAAATAGATAGCAATTCTACAACTAAAATGAATAAGAAAGCTGAAATAGGGCAACCCTAGCGTACACTATGGTGAACATTAAATATTTTAGATGAGTTACAATTGATCATAATAGAACTACGGTATTAACATATATATATATATATAAATATGACAGGGAATGAAGTATATATATATATATTTTATAGTTTATAAAGGTATTGTTGATATATATATACCATATATATATTATATATTATATATTATTTCTTAAATATGTATATTTTTCCATATAAAGTATTTTGTATATATTTGTATTGATATCTTCAAATAAGTATATATATATGTATATATATAACAACAGAGAGGTATACGTATATATATATATATATACATATATATATATACATATATATACATATCTATATATATTCATATATATATTTGAGTTATAGGGATATTTTCCCCCGCATATATATATATACAGAAGCTATATATATATTTGGTGCATAGCATTGATGCTTGTATTTTAGAAACAGATATATCATCTATTAACTGATATATTTGTATATTTTCAAATAGTGAAATATATATTCATTGTTTAAAATAAAATAGATAGCATATAAAATATATATACATATATATACATATATACATTAAATATTTTAGATGAGTTATTGATCATAATAGAACTATACATATATATATATATATATATATATATATATACATATATATACATATATATATATATATGTATATATACATATATATATATATATGTATATATACATACATATATATATATATATATATATATACATATATACACATATATATATATATACATATATATATATATATATATATATATATATAATATATATATATATATATGTATTATATATATAAAAACATTTTTTTTTTTTTGCCATATGGGACTCCCAATCAACGCCCGGATGTGATACAATAATAACAGAGACCAAGCTAGTCCCGAAACCAAAAGTATACAACGAATTTGTGTTCTATTGTATCAAATGCCTTACAAAAGTCGAGGAATAAAATAATAGCCTCAGATTCAATTGAATCAGCATAATCAAGTCTGAAACTAATCTATGTGGCGACATTTCATGAAACCAGTTTGGTTATTAAGGTGTTTTAGGCCCATTTTAAGTCCATTAGCGTATGCTAAGTTATCAATTTATAATATGTATTTAATAATGTAATAGGTCTCCAAATATCTATGAAAAGGGGATCTTTATCAGGCTTTGCTATTACGAAAATAACCCCATGCTCCACGGTAGTAATCATTTCACCCTTAGCTAGGCATTCTTGGAATGTGTTGAATATTGGTTCCTCTAAATACTGGTTCCTCGTGTTGAATACTGGTTCCTCCGTCTGTTTCAGGTGCTTTGCCCTTCTTCATATATTTAAGAGCATCTCTAATCTCAACTATAGAGAACTCACCTTCACATATGGACTTTTAAAAATTTAACTAGGCAAGTCAGTTAAGAACAAATTATTATTTACAATGACAGCCTACCCCGGCCAAACCCGGACGACGCTGGGCCAATTGTGCACCGCCCTATGGGATTCGCAATCACAGCCAGATGTGATGCAGCCTGGATTCACACCAGAGACTGCTGTGACCCTTCTTATACTGAGATGCAGTGCCTCAGAACGCTGCCCCACTCGGGTGCAAATCAAATAAATACAAAATATGGACTTGAACTCATCAGAAATAATCGGAACATGACCTTGGACGTGTTTCATAAAATGTTCACATTCAATCCCATTAAAACTAGATTGATACAGATTTCCTTCGAAAGAATACACAACGTCTGAGATGACCTTAGGATTCTTACTGTCAAGTTCGGACCTTAGTTCCTTTGTGATGTCTTTTTTTTTAGTATGGTCAGGGTGTGATTTGGGTGGGCAGTCTATTTTCCTTTTTTCTATGATTTGGTATTTCTGTGTTTGGCCTGGTATGGTTCTCAATCAGAGGCAGCTGTCAATCGTTGTCCCTGATTGAGAACCATACTTAGGCAGCCTGTTTTCACCCTTGAGTTGTGGGTGATTATTTGTCTGTTTAGTGTGTGTTGCACCTGACGGAGCTGTTTCGGTTGTGCTTTTTTTTGTTTCTTTGTTTGATAGTGTTCAGTTGAAATAAATAACATGAACAAGTACCACCCTGCGCTTTGGTCCTCACCTTCTTCCACTGACTATCATTACACTTACACAAGTTCTATATCTTATAGATCCTTTTTTCAAGAGCAAAAAAAATCTAGAGTTTTTGTTACCCTCCTCAACCCATTTTGCTCCAGATCTAATGAAGGCCCCTATAGCTAAATGCATGTACATTTGATCTAGTTCTATTTGAGACGTTTTCGAATCTGTTTCTTCCTCTGCCGAAAGGGTATAGTTTTCTAAAATAACATTTTATTTATTCATAAGCTCATCTTCTTTCAAACATTTTTGCTTGTTTAGTTCCTTACTGCATGTAATGGTGATAGATCTTACTTTGAATGTAAGCGTTTCCTAGTTACTTCAATGCTTTGGTTCTAAATCATTGGAATTAAATGGGTCCGTGAAAAAATAACAAATCTGTCAGTGTGAGCAAGAGATATCTATTATTTTTGCATTGGATAATCCACTGCATCCGCCTATATCGCACTTCCGCGTCTGAGGTGAAAGGTGACAGAGGTAGAGCGGTGTTTGAGACATCCTGAAAAACCGTCTTCGCACAAAATCGTCTATAGTGTCTGAAAGGTTTGGTCTACCCACTAATATGACCTGTGCAAAGGTGACTCTCACGAACACATACAGGCCTCATAAGACTCGTCTGAAGGTCCCCTGGTACCAGTTGAAAATGTAAAAAAAGTATTTATGCAGACTGTTTAGTACCAAAAATAAGGGGTTGGATACATATAATTTTTTAAAATAAATGTTTCCTGATCTTTCTTATATCTATAGAACAGACATTTCAGAACAAACTTCTCTTAGGTCTTTTTTGGGACTAATCTGTTGTTCCATGTAGTGAATCTGTTATTCAATTTGTTTGTACGGGCTAATAGTAGTAAGGCCAAACATTATTTTTCAGATTTTTTTATACTTTAAGGAGTCTTAAAATTCAAAATCAAATAGCTAAACGGTCCCAGGTAGGACCTTCTTAAAATAATTCTATATACACTACATGTCCAATAGTATGTGGAACATTTCATTCCAAAATGATGGTCATTAATATGGCGTAGGTCCCCCCTTTGCTGCTATAACACTCTTCTTGGAAGGCTTTCCACTATGTTAGAATATTGCTGCGGGGACTTGCTTCCATTCAGCCACAAGAGCATTAGTGAGGTTGGGCACTGATGAAGGCTCACAGTCGGCATTCCAATTCATCCTAAAAGTGTTCGATGGGCTTGAGGTCAGGGCTCTGTACAGGCCAGTCAAGTTCTTCCACACCGATCTCGACAAACCATTTCTGTGTGGACCTCGATTTGAGCACTGGGCATTGTCATGCTAAAACAGGAAAGGGCCTTCCACAAACTGCACAGAATCATCTAGAATGTCATTGTATGCTGTAGGGTTAATATTTCCCTAAGGGGAACTAAGGGGCCTAGCCCAAACAATGAAAAACAGCCCAAGACCATTATTCCTCCTCCACCAAACTTTACAGTTGGCACAATGTATTGGGGCAGGTAGCATTCTCCTGGCATCTGCCAAACCCAGATTTGTCCTTTGGACTGCCAGACTGTGAAGTGTGATTCATTATTTCAGAGAACGAGTTTCCACTTATCCAGAGAACAATGGCAGCGAGCTTTACACTAATCGAGCCAACACTTGGCATTGTGCATGGTGATCTTAGGCTTGTGTGCGGCTGCTCGTCCATAGAAATCTATTTTATGAAGCTCCAGACGAACAGTTATTGTGCTGACGTTGCTTCGGTAGTGAGTGTTGCAACTGAGGACAGTCTTTTCTGTGAGCTTGTGTGGCCTCAAACTTTGCGGCTGAGCCGTTGTTGCTCCTAGACGTTCCCACTTAACATTAACAGTACTTACAGTACCGGGGCAGCTCTAGCAGGGCAAACATTTTACAAACTGACTTGTTGGAAAGGTGGCATCCTATGACGGTGCCACGTTGAAATTCACTGAGCTCTTCAGTAAGGCCATTCTACTGCCAAGATTTGTCTACGGAGATTGCATGGCTTTGTGCTCAATTTTACACACCTGTCCGCAATGGGTGTGGCTTAAATAGCCAAATTCACTCATTTGAATGGGTGTCCACATACTTTTGTTTATATAGTGTATCTTAGTAGACCGCCCCCCCCCCCCCCCGGCTTAGACAGGGCTTAGACTCTTGTGGGTCAATGCTAGATACATGCAACATGGATCTATCGTTATGGAAATGTTTGAAGACTTTGGAAGCATTCTTATTTTCTCCCCTTTGTAAAATAATCACATGGATCTAACACAGTTGGTGATATGAAAGTAGCAGCTATCTATTACAGTATCTTCACATATGGCAAATCATCTGCACCTTCAAAAAGAGCCACAGTATCAGTTTGGTTATGTATGTACCACACAAAACCACCAATAGATGGCAGTATTACTTTGAAATAGCTCTTCCATTACCTGGACACACGCCAGGCATGGGCAACTTTGATGGGAGTGGGTCTGCATACCCACCCTGCAGTCAGAGCTGGCCCTAGCCTTGTGGGGGACATAAGCGAAACGTTTCCAGTTCCTATCCCTGCCATAGACTAACCTGTAAACATAGCATGGGAAAATAAACAGTAACAGTTTCCATCAGACTGCTTTCTTGACTAATACCAGACATGTATCAAGTCACACACCCACTCCAACACGACAAACATCCCCTGCACGCGTCAGCATTTTCTTTCTCAATCAATTTTCCTACACTGAATTAAGTATCTTTCGCATGTCTTTAAGTGAAACACTGTTTATCACCTGATCCTAAATCAGATATAGAAAGGGGGGGGCTGCTTAATAACTCAGCCACAACTAACCACACCGTGTCTCCTCTCTCTCTCCTTAATGCAATACTGCGCCGCTATAAATCTGTCAGCAGCTATGGTACTATTACACGGGTAACAAGGAAGAGTAGAGGATCCAGCCTGTGACCTGTCATGCGCTGTCACAAACAGTATTGATCTAAGAACTGTCAGTGAAACTCCTGTCCTGTGATTGTGCTGCTGACAGTTGGACCTATGAGACGATAGCATATTACAGAGATCTAGAATAAGTCCCAAATGACACCCTATTCCTATGAGACCTGGTCAGCCCTAGCTAAAAGTAAAGCTTAACATTATTCAAAAACCAGTGCACTAATAAGTATGCACCTTCTTCCATATGGACACATAGGGAATACGGTAGCATTTGGGACTCACCCAGAGACAAACAATACACATTCAATTTACACACACCCTCAAAAAGACTCGAGAGAAGAATGGTTGTGTTTTAAATCACGGATAGAACGCTGGGAGGACTAGATTACCTTGAAGAGTTATCAATAAATTATATGTTGCTAATGAACATGGAAAAACTCATCTGTAACACTGATAGCCTTGTTTGAAAGATTCAATATAATGACCACAGGCTAGCTACCACAGTTAAAGTAATAGGAGCTGACTTGCTGCCCGGCTACTATTGTGCAATGAGAGCTGAAGAGTGTTTCATGTCTATACAGACTAGTTGAAATGTAGTACCTCCTGCAGCCATGCTGGAACAGAACACACAGTTAGAAACATTGATTTGAAGTCCTTCAGGGACATTGGTACCATGAAATGTTACCAGAGGCCATTTCAACTCCCTGTTAAGGATCTGAGAGAAAAAGCCCTCTGGTCTCTTGATGTATGCTATTGCATAACTAGGGCTTTTCATAGTTCGGTCATGTGGTTTAAAAAAAATAAGAAAGAAAACACACGGCCCTAACAATAAGACAGGCTAATAAGACATGCTAATAAGACATGCTAATGTTCGCTCAACGTTGAGAGAGTGTTTAGAGAACCTAGCATTGGCAAAAGAAGACAGACACACTGCAGACACATATATTATATTCACTTCTAAACCATGATATCTTCGCTAACTTACTTTTGCCAGAGATGTTCAAGGTTAACACAAAAGTCAATGGGCAGTAATGTTATGAAGTCAGGTATCCATTTTCATTCAGGCTCCTGAACCCTTGAGAGTCTTAGTGCTTATAAAACAGTGTCTCAATATTGGAACCGCTCCAGCTTAATTCAATTGAGTATTCAGACGAATGGATCTTGAGAAACATGGCCCAAAAAAGCTTCAAGGATATATTATTTGCAATTTACCTTTCAATGTTCTGCCGAAGTCCGACCGAATTCCCATGAGAATCAATTTTTGTTTTGGGCAGGGAATATCACTTTGCTCATGACAAAAACCAGAGTAGGGCAGCATAACTTGTCCGTAAAACACACTTTACACAGGTTACGCCCGCACACACAAACACACACATGCACAGACGCACACACACACTCTGAACACACACACACTCTGAACAACAGCCGTTATTCCAGATGAAGGAAAGGAGTTTGTGACACTCCAATAATAACACCACGGGGAAATCGTCGGTGTTGTTTGTGATGTAGAGTAATGGAGTAGTGGTACTAGTATCTGTGTCTTGGTGGTTATGGTCAAGTGCTGCAAAGAAGGACGTAGAAAAGCTGCAGTTGTCCCAGAACAGAGCAGCACATCTTTGCCCTTACAATGTACACAGGGGGCTTATGTCAACAACATGCATGTCAGTCTCTCTTGGATCAAAGTATAGGAGAGATTGACTGCAATCATTTTTAAAAAATATATATTATTATGTTCCAAATTTAAAATTCTGTATAATCAACTAACTCTGACAGAAATACTTACCCCACCATACATGCCACCAGGGGTTTATTCACAGTCCCCAAATCCAGACCGAATTGAAGGCGACGCACAGTAAGTTGACGTCGCTTCTATATCCAATAGTTCTTCCCGGCTGTATGTAATAACACTTGAGATTTTCTGGGGTAACAATGTAAGAAATAATACATTAAAAAAACAAATTACTGCATAGTTTCCTAAGGACCTGAAGCTCGGAGACCATCTCTGTACCACCATCTTAAAACTTAAACGATTCTGGAACAGCTGGTGCTCTGATGCATGTTTCAGTGTTATTTGCCTCGAAGCGAGCATAGAAGTAGTTTAGCTCGTCTGGTAGGCTCGTGTTACTGGGCAGCTCTTGGCTTTGCGTCCCTTTGTAATCTGTAATGGTTTGCAAGCCCTGACACATCCGACGAGCGTCAGAGCCGGTGTAGTACAATTCAATCTTAGTCCTGTATTGACGCTTTGCCTGTTTGATGGTTCGTCGGAGGGCATAGCGGGATTTCTTATAGGCTTCCGGGTTAGAGTCCCGCTCCGCGAGAGCGGCAGCTCTAACCTTGAGTTCAGTGCAGATGCTGCCTGTAATCCATGGTTTCTGTTTGGGGTATGTACGTACGGTCACTGTGGGGACGACATCATCAATGCACCCATTGATGAAGCCAATGACTGATGTGGTGTACTCCTCAATGCCATCGGAGGAATCCCGGAACATTTTCCAGTCTGTGCTAGCAAAACAGTCCTGTAGCTTAGCATCTGCCTCATCTGACCACTTTTTATTCATCTAGTTACCTGCTTTAATTGTAGCATATAAGCAGGTATCAGGAGGATAGAACTATGGTCAGATTTGCCAAATGGAGGAGGGTGAGGGAGAGCTTTGTATGCGTCTCTTTGTGTGGAGTATAGGTGGTCCAGAGTTATTTTTCCTCTGGTTGCACATTTAACATGCTGATAGAAATTTGGTAAAATGGATTTAAGTTTTCCTGCAATAAAGTCCTAGGAGCGCCGCCTGTGGGTGAGTGTTTTCTTGTTTGCTTATGGCGGAATACAGCTCATTCAATGCTGTCTTAGTGCTCGTAAGACCATGATGCCTGTCCAACAGGATAAGAGGTGAGGAAGAGAATAAGATAGAAAATGGATGAGGGAAAGTCTCACTCTCACAATCTCTAGATCTATATCTATCTATCTATCCATCTATCTAGTTCAATTAAAGGGAATATTCTGCCCAGTCATGGGTGAGGTCATCCTGTGGTAGCATCTAGTTCTCAGAGGGCTGGTCAGATCCATGGCACAGTGCCATGGCCATGCCCTCACACCAGCCCTGGGAAGGCTCCCTAAGGCCTGGTACACAGTGATACAGTGACAAGCCCTGTCTTTGTGGTAACTGAGAATCAGAGACAACTCCTCACCCGAGAAAGGGAGTGACAGAAAGAGAGTTGGGAGGGGGACAGAGATAGGGGGGAGAGACAGACAGAGAGAGCGGAGGGTAGGGGCGGGGGGGTCAAGAGTCAGAAAGAGAATGAAGAGGAGAAAAAGAGAGAAGACAGAAAGAGAGAGAGAGGGCATGCTCCTCTCTCTCACCTCCCTGAGAGGAATACTGATCTCCGGACCAACAACAATGCCTTTGTTCTCATGGAAACGCTGTGTGGTACAGTATGCAATTGCGTTATTCATGTGAGTGATTGTAATGACGAGAAGATTACTGTTTGGAATTACAGAATGTTGACTGATTGCTACATTAAATGTGGGCAGCAGAATGCTGCAATACAAGCCTGTGAGATGGCTAGTATGTGTGGTAAAAAAAACGCCGTCAATCAAGTGCTTCAAGAATGCAAGTCTGACTTGGTCCTGGAAAAGACCCATCACAGGTCAAAACATCTGTCTAATAAAAGAAAAGCACGTGTGGTAATGCAATGCATAAGGGTGCATGTTCATGTTGTTTGCTTTGGGCTGTTCAAGCCAGCATCTGTCATGTTGTCTCTGGGTGGATATTACAATGAAAGATTTCCGAGTTGTTAACATTGAAACGGACATATCTATCAATAACTAACAGAGAGTTTAACCAGGGCAGACAGCTGTCAGTCAATATGAGTAGCTGGATCAATATGATGCTGGTACTATAACCATTACCCTTCCAATCAATAAGACATTATCCTAATTCATATAGCAATGGGGGGGGGGGTTTGTGCATATTTGTAAACAACAGCTGGTGCACGAAATCTGAGGAAGTCTCTAGGTTTTGCTCGCCTGAAGTATAGTATATTGTGATAAATTGCAGGCCACACTACTTGCCTAGAGAGTTTTCAGCGATAATTTTCGTGGCTGGTGACTTGGTCTATAAAAAAGTGGTCAGATGAAGCAAGCAGACGCTAAACTACAGGACTGTTTTACTATCACAGACTCGGACATGTTCCGGGATTCATCCGATGGCATTGAGGAATACACCACATCAGTTACTGGCTTTATCAATAAGTGCATCGAGGATGTTGTCCCCACAGTGACTGTACGTACCTACCCCAACCAGAAGCCATGGATTACAGGCAACATAAACACTGAGCGAAAGGGCAGAGCTGCTTACAAGAAATCCTGCTATGCCCTGCATCGAACCATCAAACAGGCAAAGCGTCAATACAGAGCTAAGATTGAGTCGTACTACACCGGCTCCGACGCTCGTCTTATGTAGCAGGGCTTGCAAACTATTACAGACTACAAAGGGAAGCAGAGCCGCAAGCTGCCCATTGACACGAGCCTACCAGATGAGCTAAATCACTTCTATGCCTGCTTTGAGGTAAGCAACAGTGAGGCATGCATGAGAGCATCAGCTGTTCCACACGACTGTGTGATCATGCTCTCCGTAGCCGACATGAGTAAGACCTTTAAACAGGTCGGGGCCAGACGGATTACCAGGACGAGTGCTCCGGGCATGTGCTGACCAACTGGCAGGTGTCTTCACTGACATTTTCAACATGTCCCTGATTGTAATACCTGTCTGTAATACCAACATGTTTCAAGCAGACCACCATAGTCCCTGTGCCCAAGAACACAAAGGCAACCTGCCTAAATGACTACAGACCCATAGCACTCATGTCAGTAGCCATGAAGTGCTTTGAAAGGCTGGTAATGGCTCACATTAACACCATTATCCCATAAACCCTAGAACCACTCCAATTTGCATACAGCCCAAACCGATCCACAGATAATGCAATCTCTATTGCACTCCACACTGCCCTTTCCCACCTGGACAAAAGGAACACTTATGTGAGAATTCTATTCATTGACTACAGCTCAGCATTCAACACCATAGTACCCTCAAAGCTCATCACTAAGATAAGGATCCTGGAACTAAACACCACCCTCTGCAACTGGATCCTGGATTTCCTGACATCTCACCACCTGGGGGCAGTCTTAGGTAGCAACACCTCTTCCACGCTGATCCTCAACACTGGAGCCCCCCAGAGGTGCGTGCTCAGGGGCACGACAAAGCCTATTCCCCCTCAGGAAACTAAAAAGATTTGGCATGGGTCCTGAGATCCTCAAAAAGTTCTACAGCTGCAACATCGAGAGCATCCTGACCGGTTGCATCACTGCCTGGTACAGCAATTGCTCGGCCTCCGACCACAAGGCACTTCAGAGGGTAGTGCGTACGGCCCAGTACATCACTGGGGCTAAGCTGCCTGCCATCCAGGACCTCTACCCCAGGCGGTGTCAGAGGAAGGCCCTAAAAATTGTCAAAGACCCCAGCCACCCCAGGCATTGACTGTTCTCTCTACTACTGCATGGCAAGCGATACCGGAGTGCCAAGTCTAGGACAAAAAGGCTTCTCAACAGTTTTTACCCCCAAGCCATAAGACTCCTGAACAGGTAATCAAATGGCTACCCGGACTATTTTCATTGTGTGCCACCCACCCACCACCCGCCAACCCCTCTTTACGCTACTGCTACTCTCTGTTCATCGTATATGCATAGTCACTTTAACCATATCTACATGTACATACTACTTCAATCAGCCTGACTAACCTGTGTTTGTATGTAGTCTCACTACTTTTATAGCCTCGCTTCTGTATGTAGCCTCGCTACTTTTATAGCCTCGCTACTGTATGTAGCCTCGCTACATTTATAGCCTCGCTACTGTATGTAGCCTCGCTACTTTTATAGCCTCGCTACTGTTTTTCAGTGTCTTTTTACTGTTGTTTTTATTTCTTTACTTACCTATTGTTCACCTAATACCTTTTTTTGCACTATTGGTTAGAGCCTGTAAGTAAGCATTTCACTGTAAGGTCTACCTGTTGTATTCTGCGCACGTGACAAATAAACGTTGATTTGATTTGAGTCTTCACACCTGTTCCACTTTTCCACTGACATTAAAGACAATTTGTCTCCCCTTTTGTTTTCCGGGGTCAATCAGGCCATCGGAGAGTGAGGCTTGTGGGGAGAGTTCAGATGGAGACTTTGCTGTGGCTGGGGTGGATTGTCCTCAGATGCTGGTTGCGGTGTTGAGTCTGTGGTCAAGTGCCTTCCCGAGGCATAACTGCAGTTTATTACATTTCATTATAGTTCTCGTGATTACGAGTGAAATTGTTTTTATGCTTTATTTACGGTTTGATTTGTCTAATCTTGCAATTTCTTCTCACTGGAGCTAAAGACTCTTTGTATCAAAGATAATTGCGTAATTATCCTCATTCACCTGCATAACGTAGGATCCGAGCCAGCTGGACGTCCACTGATTAGCTGCACTGGAAAAACTATTACACTCAACTGAACGACTTGATTAGTGTAGTGTTAGCTAGCTACATAGCTGTCTTTGCTGCTTCGTATGCCATGGAAGATAATTGTGTTGTTTAGGTTTAGAGTGTGTAGTCTTAGACAGATTATCTTAATTTACCGAGGTTAGCTAGCCAGCTGTTCCTTAACGTAGGAGACTCTGCTAGCTAGCCAACACCTAGGGTTAACCCACCAACGTCTACTGAATAGAACTCAACAACCCGGTCGCATTTCTCCTAGTATCACATTTTCATTTCATTTCATTACAGTACAACGGTTTTCAGATTTGTTTGATTCGTAGCTAGCTCCATAGCTGCTACATAGCCGTGGCTTTGTATCAAAGATAATTGTGTAGTCTAGAGCGATTTTCTAGGTTTCGCTAGCCAGCTATTGTCGTTCTTTTAACGCATTCGTAACGTAAACAACACTTAGCTGCCAGCTCTCAATAGCAGCACTGCAGAAACTATTACACTCAACGGACGACTTGATTAGTGTCCGGTTCCGCAACGCACCCACTGCCAGCTAGCCTACTTCAGCAGTACTGTATCATTTTAATCATTTTAGTCAATAAGATTCTTGTACGTAGCTTAACTTTCTGAACATTCGAGGCGTGTAGTCCACTTGTCATTCCAATCTCCTTTGCATTAGCGTAGCCTCTTCTGTAGCCTGTCAAATATGTGTCTGTTTATCCCTTTCTCTCCTCTCTGCACAGACCATCAACGCACACTATGATGTGGGTACCCTAATCTGGTGGTCCCAGCGCGCACGCCCACGTGGAGTTCCAAGTCTCCGGTAGCCTCTGGAACTGCCGATCTGCGGTCAACAAGGACAGACCATCTCAAGAACCTCCCTCCAGTCCATCCGTTCTGGCAAACGGAAACTTGGATGCCACAGACAAGCTCGTTGGAGTTATTTTTAGCTCGTTTCGAGTTTGTGATTTCTTACTTCGTCCGCCCACGTGTTCTCGCACACCCCGAACACACAAGCCTGATCTCTCCCAAGTGGTCATTCTCTTTTCTCCCCTTACCCATCTGTCTATCGCTTCCTTTGAATTCCATGCAGTCACAGTTACCAGCCCTTGTCAAGTTGACATCCTTATCATTTATCGCCCTCCAGGTTCCCTCGGAGAGTTCATCAATGAGCTTGATGCCTTGATAAGCTCCTTTCCTGAGGACGGCTCACCTCTCACAGTTCTGGGCGACTTTAACCTCCCCACGTCTACTTTTGACTCATTCCCCTCTGCCTCCTTCTTTCCACTCCTCTCCTCTTTTGACCTCACCCTCTCACCTTCCCCCTACTCACAAGGCAGGCAATACGCTTCGACCTCATCTTTACTAGATGCTGTTCTTCCACTAACCTCATTGCAACTCCCTCCTCCAAGTCTCCGACCACTACCTTGTATCCTTTTCCCCATGGTCTCACATCCCCTAGACTTCATTACCGGTCTGCCTTCTTTACTAGATGCTGTCTGCGGGGAAGACTGCTCTCATCCCACCTTGTCGATAGGTTCTCTAAGGCGGCACATTTCCATCCTATCATCTCTTCCCTCCGCCCAAACCTTCTCCATCCTATCTCCTGATTCTGCCTCCTCAACCCTCCTCTCCACCCTCTCTGCATCCTTTGACTCTCTATGTCCCCTATCCTCCAGGCCGGCTCGGTCCTCCCCGTCCCGCTCCGTGGCTCGATGACTCATTGCGAGCTCACAGAACAGGGCTCCGGGCAGCCAGCGGAAGTGGAGGAAAACTCGCCTCCCTGCGGACCTGGCATCCTTTCACTCCCTCCTCTCTACATTTTCCTCCTCTGTCTCTGCTGCTAAAGCCACTTTCTACCACGCTAAATTCCAAGCATCTGCCTCTAACCCTAGGAAGCTCTTTGCCACCTTCTCCTCCCTCCGAATCCTCCCCCCCTCCTCCCTCTCTGCAGACGACTTGTCCAACCATTTTGAAAAGAAGGTCGACGACATCCGATCCTCGTTTGCTAAGTCAAACGACACCGCTGACCCTCCTGATTTTGAAGAAACCATTTTGAAAAGAAGGTCCACCTGGAGGAAACGGTGAGTTCTGCACTGCCCTTACCCTGTGCACTGACCTGTTTCTCCCCTCTGTCTCCAGATGAAATCTTGCTTCTTGTGACGGCCGGCCGCCCAACAACCTGCCCGCTTGACCCTATCCCTCTCCCCTCTTCTCCAGACCATTTCCGGAGACCTTCTCGTCCCTTACCTCACCTCGCTCATCAAATCATCCCTGACCGCTGGCTACGTCCCTTCCGTCTTCAAGAGAGCGAGAGTTGCACCCCTTCTGAAAAAACCTACACTCGATCCCTCCGATGTCAACAATTACAGACCAGTATCCCCCTTTCTTTTCTCTCCAAAACTCTTGAACGTGCCGTCCTTGGCCAGCTCTCCCGCTATCTCTCTCTGAATGACCTTCTTGATCCAAATCAGTCAGGTTTCAAGACTAGTCATTCAACTGGACTGCTCTTCTCTGTATCACGGGGCGCTCACTGCTAATACTAAGTGGATTCCTCTGCTCTCATCCTTCTAGACCTATCGGCTGCCTTCGATACTGTGAACCATCACTGATTGATGATTTCCTCCCTTGCCGCCTCGATTCCTCTCTCCGACTCGAGGCGCCAGGAGGCCCGGTGCTTGGGGTACTGTCGTTTTGTCTTACCTTGACTTGTCATTTTGCTTTTCCTTCTGTTCGTTTTCCCCCTGCAGGTCTTTTTAGGTGGCGAGAATCTGTCTCTCTCACCACGCTCTCTCACCACTGGTGTCCCCCAGGGCTCTGTTCTAGGCCCTTCCTATTCTCGCTAATCAATCATTTAGCTCTGTCATAACCTCACATGGTCTCTCCTATCATTGCTATGCAGACGTCACACAATTAATCTTCTCCTTTCCCCCTTTCTGATGACCAGGTGGCGGATCGCATCTCTTTATGTCTGGCAGACATATCAGTGTGGATGACTTTGATCACCACCTCAAGCTGAACCTCGGCAAGACGGAGCTGCTCTTCCTCCCGGGGAAGGACTGCCCGTTCCATGATCTGCCATCACGGTTGACATCTCCATTGTGTCCTCCTCCCAGAGCGCAAGAACCTTGGTGTGATCCTGGACAACACCCTGTCGTTCTCAACCAACATCAAATTGTTTTCTTTAGGTTCATGCTCTACGATTTGTCTAGGAGTATGCTCACACAGGAACTGGAGGTTAAAGGCACTTGTCATCTCCCGTCTGGATTACTGCAACTCGCTGTTGGCTGGGCTCCCTGCCTGTGCCATTAAACCCCTTCAACTCATCCAGAACGCCGCAGCCCGTCTGGTGTTCAGCCTTCCCAAGTTCTCTCACGTCACCCCGCTCCTCCGTTCTCTCCACTGGCTTCCAGTTGAAGCTCGCATCCGCTACAAGACCATGGTGCTTGCCTACGGAGCTGTGATAGGAACTCGCACCTCAGTACCTCCAGGCTCTGATCAGGCCCTGCACCCAAACAAGGGCACTTTACTGTTCATCCACCTCTGGCCTGCTCACCTCCCTACCACTGAGGAAGGTTAGAGTTCCTGCTCAGCCCAGTCAAAACTGTTCACTGCTCTGGCCCCCTGGTGGAACAAACTCCCTCTGACGCCAGGACAACCCCACGTCTTTAAGGAATACCTAGGTTAGGATAAGTATTCCCTCTCCACCCCATTAAGATTTAGATGCACTATTGTCTGACTGTTCCACTGGTGTCATAAGGTGAATGCACCAATTTGTAAGTGAGGCTCTGGGGGAGAGCGTCTGCTAAATGACTTAAATGTAAATGTAATGTAAATGTAAATGTTTGGGGACTGGAGATTGGGAATCTGTGGGACTGTGGAATCCAGGCAGGCAGAACCGAAGTGAGACACAGCCACGCCTTGCGCTTACGGAGGGAAGAGAGGAAGGGAGGAAACCTATAAAGAGATTTATAATAGAAAAGACAGGGGAAGAATAGGAGAGCAAGAGAGAGAGAGAGAAACACGGATATATAGAGAGGAAGAAAGAGAGTGAAATGTAAATGAAATTAGAGAGGGAAAGAGAATGAGTCAATAATAATTATCTAAAAAGGGGAAAGGGATGAGTGAGAGCCAAGAAAAGAGAGAGTTGAGAAAAGGAAGAGAGGAGGAACAAAACAAAAACATGAAAAAAGGAGAGCCACTATTCTTCCGCCTGGAAATCCCAGGGGCTGAATAGTTCCGGTTAATGCCCACCCGCCAAGCATAGACAATCACACACCGCCGTACAGTGTCCCTCACACATATCCCCGGAATTGGGCCTTTCACAGGCTCCCCGTGACTCCACACACAGACTACAGACTGTAACTCACTCAGACGTGTGCGTGTGTGAGGTGGGTGGGTGGGTGGGTTGGGTGTGTGTGTGTCTTGTGTGCGTGCACGTGTACGTGCACATGTGTGTGCGCGCGTGTTTGCTTGTGTATTCTGCATGTGTGCTTATGTATGTGAGACATAGAGAGAGAGAGATAGAGAGACAGAAAGAGTGAGTGATTGTGTTAGTGTGTTTAAAGGGAAATAGTGCAAGAGTGTGTGTGTGTGTGTGTGTGTGTGTGTGTGTGTGAACAGTGTGTGTGTGTGTGTGTGTGTGACCATGTGTGTGTTCAAGTTTGTGTGTGTTGTGTGTGTGTGTGTGTGTGTGTGTGTGTGTGTGTGTGTGTGTGTGTGTGTGTGTGTGTGTGTGTGTGTGCGTGTCATTGTGTCTCCCACACAGAACAGTGAGCAAGCATTTGGTCATGAGGGTTAACTTAAAAGAGACCATCAGAAACAATAACAATTAAACAATAACAATTCAAGTTTAAAAAATGAAGCTGGCTTGGACAGAAGTTTATGTGTATCAAGGAAGAGAGAGCTGAGCAAAAGACAGAAAGAAGGGGGCGGGGGAGAAAGTCAGAGAAAGAGAGGGAGAAAAAGAGAGAGAAAAAGAGAGGGGTAGAGAGTGTGTCTTCTGCCTGTTTGCTCTCTCTATATGATGTGCTCTCTTTACTGGGTCAGGGAGGTCTGTCTATGGCAGCCTGTCAGCTGGCTGAATGCATGCCTTCGTCTGTACTTGGCCCAGAGCTACATCACAGCCAGTAGGATGCAGAGCTACATCACAGCCAGTAGGATGCAGAGCTACATCACAGCCAGTAGGACCCAGAGCTACATCACAGCCAGTAGGATGCAGAGCTACATCACAGCCAGTAGGATGCAGAGCTACATCACAGCCAGTAGGATGCAGAGCTACATCACAGCAAGTAGGATGCAGAGCTACATCACAGCCAGTAGGATGCAGAGCTACATCACAGCCAGTAGGACCCAGAGCTACATCACAGCCAGTAGGATGCATAGCTACATCACAGCCAGTAGGATGCAGAGCTACATCACAGCCAGTAGGATGCAGAGCTACATCACAGCCAGTAGGATGCAGAACACGTCTTTCAAAGCCATTCTATTTTTTGATACTTTTTCCATCAGGCACATTTTTTTCCTGATATCTGACTGCTTTCGGTAGGCAACATAGAATGTGACAAGGGAGAATCACTGGTCTACTGAGATCGCATACCGACCTATAAGGCTTGACATCCGTGTAAATGTGCAGTCGTCAGTGAGGAGGTCTGACAGGGTCAGGTCGAGTCGCAGTTAAAGGCATTAGATCACAGTCAATATGACACTCCACATTGATCCCAACATTTCAACAGAGAATGACTCAGGATATTGTTGTCATAACTGTCACTGTTATTCACAATGCAGTGAAGTCAGTGAGGGACATTTGAGGGGACCATATGTCTCTTTCTCTTGTTTTAAGAACTGAGGAGTTACACAATGCGTCAAGCTGTTGCTTCCCCATCCCCCTGAGTCATCATAGGAGTGAAACTTCAAATGAAAGGACGGCAACCGCATTAGGACATCCTCAGGCGGAACCTGGATGCTTGAATAGTGCAAGGTTGAGACTTGACCAGGGTACAGACAGGTCTCTAAATAAAATTTAAAAAATATTGGTAGCACTGGTCCCAACTTTAAAAAACATAGGAGCACAACATCCAATTTAAGAGCACCAGAAAATACCATTTCTGGAGTAGCCATTTGCTGATGTGTTTGATAGTGTCAACCATTCGAGTCTGCCACTTTTGGGCGCAAAATGAGAATTGAGATGATCAGAGAGCATCGTGAGCATCTTGTGTCCATCCCCCTGTGGACCTGTTTCGTAACCTGATTCCCAATGAAACACTGGCAGACACTCTGGTAACAGATAGTGAGAAAGTTGTAAAAAAAACTAAACAGCACCGAAGAACAGACGTCGCCACTCACCAGTGACTTGCTAAACTGGTTGTGGCCTGGCTGCTCAATGTGCCTGCTAACTACTACTTGCTAGCTTCATTGACAAACACAGAATTGGAACTTAGCTAGCTAGCAAGTGATTTTGGACACTGATAAACAGTGTGTAGCTTGTGCCTTATTTACGATAGTTTAACAGCTTGGAGATTATGAAGTTGTAGACATGTTATTGTTCTCAGAAATCCGTCCTGAGTGCGCAGCCAGACTTTGCCGACTTGATAGACTGTATGCGGTGCACTGACTAGTTTTCATGCTCGTCTTTTGTGCCAAGCACATTAGCTAGATGTAAAATAGCGCAACTAAAACCTCATAAAAGAGATTTCTTGATTTATCTTAGATGAATTCAGACTATTTTAAGAAAGTTGCTTTTTTGAGGAAGTGGCTATGTTGTTGCTACAATGACTCAGGAGGGACAATCAACAGTACCTCCCGGGGTACAATATGTGAACCTAAACACCCACATCAAACCACACCCCTAAGACAACTCGTTTGGCTTCAGTCACGGCCGCTAGCATTTTTTAATGAGCAGTCTTCAAAACGAGGCCAAATCATTTAAAATTGATTGAGAATTCATATAGGCTATATCTATCTACTTCTGAAGCACATGTTGTGCCCTAGAAATGAAAAAGTAATTTGTGGAATATTAGGCTTCTTCGTTATGTAAAAGAACCATTTTCCTATTGAGATGCAGATTTTATTTACATGCCTTGCCTTTTCACATATTTTGTTGTTTTACAAGGTGGGATTAAAATTGATTTAACTGTCATTTTTTTGTCAACGATCTACATACAATACTCTGTTATGTCGAAGTGGAATGAAAATGTATTGAAAAAATATGAAAAATTACATGTTAGATTCACCGTTGGCAGTGATTACAGCTGTGAGTCTTTCTGAGAGCTTCTAAGAGTCTCTAAGAGCTTTGCACACGTGTTGTACAATATTTGCACATGATTCTTTTAAAGATTGCTCAAGCTCTGTCAAGTTGGTTATTGATCATTGCTAGAGAGTCATTTGCTAGTCTTGCCATAGATTTTCAAGCCGATTTAAGTCAAAACTGTAACTAGGCTGTCACGCCTTGGTCATTGTATCTTGTGTTTTTGTTATATGTTTTGGTAGGCCAGGGTGTGACATGGGTTTATATGTTGTATTTCGTATTGGGGTTTGTATTAATTGGGAGTGTGTATTATTAGGGGTGTGTCTAGTTAGGCTTGGCTGCCTGAGGCGATTCCTAATTGGAGTCAGCTGATTCTCGTTTTCTCAGATTGGGAACCGTATTTAGGTAGCCTGAGTGCGCGTTGTATTTCGTGGGTGATTGTACCTGTCTCTGTGTTAGTCACCAGATAGGCTGTAATTAGTTTCACTCGTTTGTTGTTTTCTTCTTCAGTTATTTCATGTACTGCATTATCTTCATTAAAAGTCATGAGTAACCTACACGCTGCATTTCGGTCTGATTCTCTTCAAACAACAGACAAACTACGTTACAGAATCACCCACCACCATTCACAGACCGAGCAACGTGTGAACTGGCAGGATCTAAAGGAGGACGTTATGGACGGCAGAAACAGGGATTATACGACGCGGGAAGAAATCGACAGGTGGGCGGCCGACCCAGAGCGAGTGCAGGAGCCCGCCTGGGATTCCCTACAGCAATGCGAAGAGGGCTATACACGTATGGAATCGAGAAGGAAAGCATTGCTATACAGAGCGAAAACCGAAGGTAACGGGGAAAGCGCAGAGAGAGAGTGGCTGAGTCAGGAAACAGACCTGAGCCTACTCTCCCTGTTAATCGTGAAGAGCAGTTGCAATGGGAGAGGCTGCATCATTTGGAGATTTGGACTTGGGAGGAGGAATTAGACGGTAAAGGACCCTGGGCGCAGCCGGGAGAATATCGCCGTCCCAAGGTTGAAATAGAAGCAGCTAAAGCGGAGAGGCGCATGTATGAGGAGGCAGCACGGCGACGCGGTTGGAAACCGGAAAGTCACCCCAAAAAAAACTATTGGGGGGGGCTAAAAGGGAGAATAGTTATGCCAGGTAGGAAACCTGCGCATACTCCCTGTGCTCACCATTGGGCTAGAGAGACCGGGCAGGCACCGTGTTATGCTATGGAGCGCACGGTGTTTCCAGTGCGGGTGCAGAGCCAGCTGCGACACATACCAGCCCTTCCTAATGGCCGGGCTAGAGTGGGCATCGAGCCAGGTAAGCTTGGGCAGGCTCGGTGCTCAAGAGCTCCAGTGCGCCTGCACGGTCCGGTCTATCCAGAGCCACCTCTACACACCAGTCCTCCGGTAGCAGCTCCCCGCACCAGGCTTCCTGTGCGTGTCCTCACGCCAGTACCACCAGTTCCAGCACCACGCACGAGGCCTCCAGTGCGCCTCGCCTGTTCAGCGCAGCCAGTGCTTTTCTCCCCTCCTGCGCTGCCGGAGTCTCCCGCTTGTTTAGCGCAACCAGAGCTGTTCTCCTCTCCTGCGCTGCCGGAGTCTCCTGTCTGTCCAGCGCCACCAGTGCTCCCAGTCGGCCCAGCGCGTCCAGTGCGCATCGCCTGTTCAGCACAGCCAGTGCTTTTCTCCCCTCCTGTGCTATCGGAGTCTCCAGCCTGTTCAGCGCAGCCAGAGCCTTTCTCCTCTCCTGCGCTGCCGGAGTCTCCTGTCTGTCCAGCACCACCAGTGCTCCCAGTTGGCCCAGCGCGTCCAGCGCGCCTCGCCTGTTTAGCGCAGCCAGAGCTTTTCTCCTCTCCTGCGCTGTTGGAGTCTCCCGCCTGTTCAGCGCAGCCAGAGCCTTTCTCCTCTCCTGCGCTGCCGGAGTCTCCTGTCTGCCCAGCGCCGCCAGTCGGCCCAGCGTCACCAGTCTGCCAGGATCCGCCAGAAGTGCCAGTCTGCCAGGATCCGCCAGAAGTGCCAGTCTGCCAAGATCTTCTAGATCGGCCAGACAACCGGAATCATCCAGTTCTACCAGCCAGCCAGGATTTACCGGAGCCTACTACCTGCCTGAGCTTCCTCTCAGTACTGAGCTTCCTCTCAGTACTAGGCTTCCTCTCTGTACTGGGCTCCCTCTCAGTACCGGGCTTCCCCTCAGTACCGGGCTGCTTCGGTCCCGGGCTGCCCCTCTGTCCCGAGATGCCCCTCTGTCCTGAGCTGCCCCTCTGTCCCGAGCTGCCCCTCTGTCCCGAGCTGCCCCTCTGTCCCGAGCTGCCCCTCTGTCCCGAGTTGCCCCTCTGTCCCGAGCTGCCCCTCTGTCCCGAGCTGCCCCTCGGTCCCGAGCTGCCCCTCGGTCCCGAGCTGCCCCTCAGTTATGTGGGGATCAGGGTGAGGACTATTAGGCCATGGTCGGCGGAGAAGGTGAATTATCCTAGGACGCGAAGGGGAGGAACTAGGACATTTATAGAGTGGGGTCCACGTCCCGAGCCAGAACCGCCACCATGGACAGACGCCCACCCGGACCCTCCCTATGCTCTTGAGGTGCGTCCCGGAGTCCGCACCTTAGGGGGGGGTTCTGTCACGCCTTGGTCATTGTATCTTGTGTTTTTGTTATATGTTTGGGTAGGCCAGGGTGTGACATGGGTTTATATGTTGTATTTCGTATTGGGGTTTGTATTAATTGGGAGTGTGTATTATTAGGGGTGTGTCTAGTTAGGCTTGGCTGCCTGAGGCGATTCCTAATTGGAGTCAGCTGATTCTCGTTTTCTCGGATTGGGAACCGTATTTAGGTAGCCTGAGTGCGCGTTGTATTTCGTGGGTGATTGTACCTGTCTCTGTGTTAGTCACCAGATAGGCTGTAATTAGTTTCACTCGTTTGTTGTTTTCTTCTTCAGTTATTTCATGTACCGCATTATCTTCATTAAAAGTCATGAGTAACCTACACGCTGCATTTCGGTCTGACTCTCTTCAAACAACAGACAAACTACGTTACATAGGCCACTCAGGAACATTCGTCGTTGTCTTGGTAAGCAACTCCAGTGTATATTTGGCCTTGTATTTTAGGTTATTTTCCTGCAAAGAAAGGTGAATTTGTCTTCCAATGTCTGTTGGAAAGCAGACTGAACCAGGATTTCCTGGAAAAACTCCCTTGCCGATTACAAGCATACACATAACATGATGCAGCCACCACCATGATTGAAAATATGAAGAGTGGTACTCAGTGATGTGTTGTGTTGGATTTGCCCCAAACACATTCAGGACATACATTTTATTTTTTCCCTTCATTTTTTGCAGTGCCTTAGTGCCTTATTGCAAACAAGATGCATATTTTTGAATATTTTTTATTCTGTACAAGGTTCCTTCTTTCACTCTCTCATTTAGATTAGTATTGTGGAGTAACTACAATATTGTTGATCCATTCTCAGTTTTCTCATATCGCAGCCATTAAACTCTGTAACTGTTTTAAAGTCACTATTGGCCTCATGGTGAAATCCCTGAGCAGTTTCCATCCTCTCTGGCAACTGAGTTAGGAAGGACACCTGTATCGTTGTAGTGACTGGGTGTATTTACACACCATACAAAGTGTAATTAATAACTTTAGCATGCTCAAAGGGATATTCAATGTCTGCTTGATTTCTAACAATATGTGCCCTTTGTGAGGCATTGGAAAACCTCCCTGGTCTTTGTGGTTGAATCTGTGTTTGAAATTCACTGCTCGACTGAGGGACCTTACAGATAATTGTGTCTGGGGTACAGAGATGAAGTTATCATCCCAAAATAATGATAAACACTATTGCTGCACACAGAGTGAATCCATGCAACTTATTATGTGACTTGTTAGGTATATTTTTACTCCTGAACCTATTTAGGCTTCCCATACCAAAGAGTTTGGATGCTCATTGACTCAAGACATTTCTGCTTTTCATTCAAATTAATTTGAAAAACAAAATGAAAAAAAAAAACACAGCTCTACTTTGACATTATGGGGTATTGTGTTTAGGCCAGTGACACAAAATCTCAATTTAATCCATTTTAAATTCAGGCTGTAACACAATACAAGTTAAAGGGTGTGAGTGCTTGCTGAAGGCGAGGTATGTGATGACATTCCTATGATCACTGATCTTATGAAGAAGATAACTCTTTTCCTTTCTTTCAATGCCCCCAAATGTTTGGATATGCTGGTAAAGTTACCAGGTTGAAAGCTAGCTAGCTGTGGTAACGAACAGCTAGCTAGCTGAGGTAAAAAAAAAAACATGACTGAACAAGGTGTAAACAAATGGTTAGCGGGCCGTGAGTAGTTTTAGAACGGCCCGCAACTTCTATCACGTTTACAGCTCAGCTCAGAGAGGGAATAGTAAGAAATATGTGTCCTTCTGAGCCGAGGGACCATTCCCTGTTTTACGAGCTCTACTGTTAGATGGCCTGTGTCATGTTTACAGCACAACATAAAGACAGACAGGCCCAAGGGGCACAGCAGTCACTCACACACAGCTCCTGCATAGACAGTGCTCCATTACTGACGAGGCTGTTGCCGAATTGTGTTTTATCCAATTATATGCATTTAAATACATGGTTGTTGTTGTTTTTTTACACATAACTGATTCTTTCAGTGTCTGTGATTAATTACCTCACCCCTCTATGTTTTGAGGGACATAACTGGGTTTTCCAGTCTCTTGGAAAACCATATTCCAAGCAAATCATAAATAAATGGTATGAATCTGACCATAAGTTAGCCTCACATTTGGTTTAGTTTTACGACTCCATATTCTGCCGATCCATAGAAAGCTATTCACAACTGCAGATAGGGACAAATTATATTTAACAGCTCGGTCCAAATGTTCCTCTCATGAATTAAATATTTACACTATGATTTTATTATAATCGCTATGATATGAAAATAAGTAGTGTGTAACATATGGCAGGAACAGAGATATTTGAGCCTGAGCAGTATTTTTGAGTGTTTTGGAAGCAACACAGAGTGTGGAAAGTGCTTCCGTTGTTTCCTATAATTCTCTTCACCTCTCATCACTCTCTCTGATGTGGACTGTAAACCAGGACACCACTGTGTTAAGGTATAACTAGGCCCTCAAAGAAAGGCCTTACGATATATGTCATGTATTTTCATAAATAATAACATTTTAAAGGCTAATAAGGCTGGTGGAACCGTTCAGAGAGGGTTCTAGGAAGAACCGTCCAAAGATACAAGGGTTCTTGGAGGAACCCTTCATAGATGGTTCTAGGAAGAACCTTTAGATCAGGGGTGTCAAACTCATTCCATGGAGGGCCTAGTGTCTGCAGGTTTTTGGTTTTTGGAATTCCTTACTAATTAGTGACCTTAATTCATCAAAATCAACTATTAGCTAAAAACCTGCAGACATGGAATGAGTTTGACACCTGTGCTATAGACTCTGACAAATTGAAAACCCTAGTCATTGGCGACTCCATTACCCGTAATATTAGGCTTAAAACGAATCATCCATCGATAATGCACTGTTTACCAGGGGGCAGGGCTACTGATGTTAAGGCTAATCTGAAGATGGTACTGGCTAAGGCTAAAACTGGCGAGTGTAGAGAGTATAGACATATTGTTTTCCACGTCGGCACCAACAATGTTAGGATGAAACAGTCAGAGGTCACCAAGAGCAACATAGCTTCAGAGTGTAAATTAGCTAGAAAGATGTGTTGGCATCAAGTAATTGTCTCTGCCCCCCTCGCAGTTAGGGGGAGTGATGAGCTCTACAGCAGAGTCTCACAACTCAATCACTGGTTGAAATTGTTTTTCTGTCCCTCAGAAAAGATAGCATTTATAGATAATTGGCCTTCTTTCTGGGACTCACTGCTGAGGAGTGACAGACTCCATCCTAGCTGGAGGGGTGCTCTCATTTTATCTATGAACATAGACAGGGCTCTAACTTGGCAGGTAGCCTAGTGGTTAGAGTGTTGGAATAGTAACCAAAAGGTTGCAAGATCAAATCCCCAAGCTGACAAAGTGAAAATCTGTCCTTCTGCCCCAGAACAAGGCAGTTAACCCACTGTTCCTGGGCCATCATTGAAAATAAGAATTTGTTTTTAACTGACCTGCCTAGTTAAATAAAGGTCATACAAATAAAACTCCTCTAGCTCCACAATGAGATAGGGTGCAGGCCAGGCAGCAGGCTGTTAGCCAGCCTGCCAGCTTAGTGGAATATGCCACTAGCACAGTCAGTGTAGTCAGCTCAGCTATCCCCATTGAGACTGTGTCTGTGCCTCGATCTAGGTTGGGCAAAATTAAACATGGCAGTGTTCTCCTTAGCAATCTCACTGGAATATAGACCTCCTCCATTCCTGTCATTATCGAAAGAGATTGTGATATCTCACATCTCAAAATAGGGCAACTTAACTTCTTCGAGATAGGGAGCGCTCTTAATTTTTGGATAAAAAACGTTCCCGTTTTAAAGATATTTAAAGATATTTTGTCACGAAAAGATGCTCGACTATGCATGTAATTGACAGTTTTGGAAAGAAAAAACTCTGACGTTTCCAAAACTGCAAAGATATTATCTGTGAGTGCCCCAGAACTAATGCTACAGGCGAAACCAAGATGAAATTTAATACAGGAAATGCCCCAGATTCTGAAGACGCTATATTCCAATGTCTCCTTATATGGCTGTGAATGCGCCAGGAATGAGCCTGCACTTTCTGTCGTTTCCCCAAGGTGTCTGCAGCATTGTGACGTATTTTTGTAGGCATATCATTGGAAGATTGACCATAAGAGACTACATTTACCAGGTGTCCGCCTGGTGTCCTGCGTCAAAATTATTGCGTAATCTCCAGGTCCATGCGCGTTCCATTTCTTCAGAGGAGAATCCAAACTGCCACGAATGATTTATCATCGATAGATATGTGAAAAACACCTTGAGGATTGATTCTAAACAACGTTTGCCATGTTTCTGTCGATATTATGGAGTTAATTTGGAAAAAAGTTTGCGTTGTAATGACTTAATTTTCGGGTTTTTTCTTACCCAAACGTGATGAACAAAACAGAGCGATTTGTCCTACACAAATAATCTTTTTGGAAAAACTTAACATTTGCTATCTAACTGAGAGTCTCCTCATTGAAAACATCTGAAGTTCTTCAAAGGTAAATTATTTTATTTGAATGCTTTTCTTGTTTTTGTGAAAATGTTGCATGCTGAATGCCAGGCTTAATGCTATGCTAGGCTATCAATACTCTTACACAAATGCTTGTTTAGCTATGGTTCAAAAGCATATTTTGAAAATCTGAGATGACAGTGTTGTTAACCAAAGGCTAAGCTTGAGAGCTAATATATTTATTTCCATTCATTTGCGATTTTCATGAATAGTTAACGTTGCGTTATGGTAATGAGCTTGAGGCTATAAATAGGATCCCGGATACGGGATTGCTCGTCGCAACAGGTTAATGTTAGATCCCTCACTTCCAAGGCAGTTATAGTCAATGAACTAATCACTGATCATTTTTTATTTATTTCACCTTTATTTAACCAGGTAGGCCAGTTGAGAACAAGTTCTTATTTACAACTACGGCCTGGCCAAGATAAAGCAAAGCAGTGTGACAAAAAAAACAACACAGTTACACAAAAACAAACATACAGATAATAACACAATAGAAAGATCTATGTACAGTGTGTGCAAATGTAGAAGAGTAGGGAGGTCAGGCAATAAATAGGCCATGGAGGCGAAATAATGACAATTTAGCATTAACACTGGAGTGATAGCTCTGCAGGTGATGATGTGCAAGTAGAGATACTGGAGTGCAAAAGAGCAAGAGGATAAGTAACAATATGGGGATGAGGTAGTTGGGTGTGCTATTTACAGGTGGGCTGTGTACAGGTACAGCTGCTCTGACAGCTGATGCTTAAAGTTAGAGAGGGAGATATAAGTCTCAAGCTTCTGAGATTTTTGCAATTCCTTCCAGTTATTGGCAGCAGAGAACTGGAAGGAAAGGAGGCCAAAGTAAGTGTTGGCTTTGGGGGTGACCAGTGAACTATACCTGCTGGAGTGCGTGCTATGGGTGGGTGTTGCTATGGTGACCAGTGAGCTGAGATAAGGCGGGGCATTACCTAGCATAGACTTATAGATGACCTGGAACCAGTGGGTTTGGCGACAAATATGTAGTGAGGGCCAGCCAACGAGAGCATACAGGTCGCAGTGGTGGGTAGTATATGGGCCTTTGGTGACAAAACGGATGGCACTGTGATAGACTACATCCAGTTTGCTGAGTAGAGTGTTGGAGGCTTATTAATATTGATGTGATTGGCCTGACTGAAACATGGCTTAAGCCTGATGAATTTACTGTGTTAAATGAGGCCTCTCCTCCTGGTTGCACTAGTGACCATATCCCCTGTGCATCCTACTTAGGCGGAGGTGTTGCAAACATTTACGATAGCAAATTTCAATTTACACCCCAAAAAATGACTGTGTTTTCGTCTTTTGAGCATCTAGTCATGAAATCTATGTATCCTACTCAATCACTTTCATAGCTACTGTTAACAGGCCTCCTGGGCCATATACAGCGTTCCTCACTGATTTCCTTGAATTCCTATCGGACCTCGTAGTCATGGCAGATAATATTCCAATTTTGTGTGACTTTAATATTCACATGGAAAAGGCCACAGACCCACTCCAAAAGGCTTTCGGAGCCATCATCGTCTCAGTGGGTTTTGTCCAACATGTCTCTGGACCTACTCACTGCCACAGTCATACTGGTGCTCCTCCATGCCGTCCCTAGGAGGGGTGCGTCACTTGAGTGGATTGAGTCACTGACATGATCTTCCTGTCCGGGTTGGCACCCACCTCGGGTTCGTGAGTGGGATTATATCCTGGGTTCGTGGGTGGGATTATATCCTGCCTGTTTGGCCCTGTTCATGGGGTGTCGTCGCTTCAGTATTTATGCTGCAATAGTTTGTGTCAGGGGGCTAGGGTCTGTCTGTTATATCTGGAGTATTTCTCATGTCTTATCCTGTGTCATGTGTGAATTTAAGTATGCTCCCTCTAATTCTCTCTCTCTCTCTCTTTCTCTCTCTTTCTCCTTCTCTCTGTCATGCAGGTGATAGAGGACCCAAAAGCGACTTAACAGAAACAGAGTTTATTCAAGTCCAAACAGGGAATAACAGAAATCCTCTAGTTTGTAGAGGGGAATAACAAGAGAAGCGGCCACAGACTGCAGGTCGCTTCGGGTAGGCGCAGGCCGTAGTAGACAGAGACACCTGCTCACACGCAGCATCTGATGAAGGCAAAAACACGACAGGACAGGGCGAAACACAATCACAGCATGGTGAATACAAAACAAGGAACCGACGGGACAGGAACGGAACACAAAGGAATAAATAGGGACTCTAATCAGGGGAAAGGATCGGGAACAGGTGTGGGAAGACTAAATGATAATTAGGGAATAGGAACAGCTGGGAGCAGGAACGGAACGATAGAGAGAAGAGAGAGCGAGAGAGTGAGAGGGGGAGGGGAGAGAGAGGGATAGAAAGAGGGAAAGAACCCAATAAGACCAGCAGAGGGAAACGAACAGAATGGGGAGCACAGGGACAAGACATGATAATAAATGACAAACATGACAGTACCCCCCACTCACCGAGCGCCTCCTGGCGCACTCGAGGAGGAATCCTGGCGGCAACGGAGGAAATCATCGATGAGTGAACGGTCCAGCACGTCCCGAGACGGAACCCAACTCCTCTCCTCAGGACCGTAACCCTCCCAATCCACTAAGTATTGGTGACCCCGTCCCCGAGAACGCATGTCCATGATCTTATGTACCTTGTAAATAGGTGCGCTCTCGACAAGGACGGGAGGGGGGAGGGAAGACGAACGGGGGTGCGAAGAAAGGGCTTAACACAGGAGACATGGAAGACAGGATGGACGCGACGAAGATGTCGCGGAAGAAGCAGTCGCACAGCGACAGGATTGACGACCTGGGAGACACGGAACGGACCAATGAACCGCGGAGTCAACTTACGAGAAGCTGTCGTAAGAGGAAGGTTGCGAGTGGAAAGCCACACTCTCTGGCCGCAACAATACCTTGGACTCTTAATCCTGCGTTTATTGGCGGCTCTCACCGTCTGTGCCCTGTAACGGCAAAGTGCAGACCTCACCCTCCTCCAGGTGCGCTCACAACGTTGGACAAACGCTTGAGCGGAGGGAACGCTGGACTCGGCAAGCTGGGATGAGAACAGAGGAGGCTGGTAACCCAGACTACTCTGAAACGGAGATAACCCGGTAGCAGACGAAGGAAGCGAATTGTGAGCGTATTCTGCCCAGGGGAGCTGTTCTGCCCAAGACGCAGGGTTTCTGAAAGAAAGGCTGCGTAGTATGCGACCAATCGTCTGATTGGCCCTCTCTGCTTGACCGTTAGACTGGGGATGAAACCCGGAAGAGAGACTGACGGACGCACCAATCAAACGACAGAACTCCTCCAAAACTGTGACGTGAATTGCGGGCCTCTGTCTGAAACGGCGTCTAACGGGAGGCCATGAATTCTGAATACATTCTCAATAATGATTTGTGCCGTCTCCTTAGCGGAAGGAAGTTTAGCGAGGGGAATGAAATGTGCCGCCTTAGAGAACCTATCGACAACCGTCAGAATCACAGTCTTCCCCGCAGACAAAGGCAGACCGGTAATGAAGTCTAAGGCAATGTGAGACCATGGTCGAGAAGGAATGGGGAGCGGTCTGAGACGACCGGCAGGAGGAGAGTTACCCGACTTAGTCTGCGCGCAGTCCGAACAAGCAGCCACGAAACGGCGCGTGTCACGCTCCTGAGTCGGCCACCAAAAGCGCTGGCGAATAGACGCAAGAGTGCCTCGAACACCGGGATGACCAGCTAACTTGGCAGAGTGAGCCCACTGAAGAACAGCCAGACGAGTGGAAACAGGAACGAAAAGGAGGTTACTAGGACAAGCGCGCGGCGACGCAGTGTGCGTGAGTGCTTGCTTAACCTGTCTTTCAATTCCCCAGACTGTTAACCCGACAACACGCCCATAAGGAAGAATCCCCTCGGGATCAGTAGAAGCCACAGAAGAACTAAACAGACGGGATAAGGCATCAGGCTTGGTGTTCTTGCTACCCGGACGGTAAGAAATCACAAACTCGAAACGAGCGAAAAACAACGCCCAACGAGCTTGACGGGCATTAAGTCGTTTGGCAGAACGGATGTACTCAAGGTTCTTATGGTCTGTCCAAACGACAAAAGGAACGGTCGCCCCCTCCAACCACTGTCGCCATTCGCCTAGGGCTAAGCGGATGGCGAGCAGTTCACGGTTACCCACATCATAGTTGCGCTCAGATGGCGACAGGCGATGAGAAAAATAAGCGCAAGGATGAACCTTATCGTCAGACTGGAAGCGCTGGGATAGAATGGCTCCCACGCCTACCTCTGAAGCGTCAACCTCGACAATGAATTGTCTAGTGACGTCAGGAGTAACGAGGATAGGAGCGGACGTAAAACGTTCTTTTAGAAGATCAAAAGCTCCCTGGGCGGAACCGGACCACTTAAAACACGTCTTGACAGAAGTAAGAGCTGTGAGAGGGGCAGCAACTTGACCGAAATTACGAATGAAACGCCGATAGAAATTAGCGAAACCTAAAAGCGCTGCAACTCGACACGTGACCTTGGAACGGGCCAATCACTGACAGCTTGGACCTTAGCGGAATCCATCTGAATGCCTTCAGCGGAAATAACGGAACCGAGAAAAGTAACGGAGGAGACATGAAAAGAGCACTTCTCAGCCTTTACGTAGAGACAATTCTCTAAAAGGCGCTGTAGAACACGTCGAACGTGCTGAACATGAATCTCGAGTGACGGAGAAAAAATCAGGATATCGTCAAGATAGACAAAAAAAAAATGTTCAGCATGTCTCTCAGAACATCATTAACTAATGCCTGAAAAACAGCTGGCGCATTGGCGAGACCGAACGGCAGAACCCGGTACTCAAAATGCCCTAACGGAGTGTTAAACGCCGTTTTCCACTCGTCCCCCTCTCTGATGCGCACGAGATGGTAAGCGTTACGAAGGTCCAACTTAGTAAAGCACCTGGCTCCTGCAGAATCTCGAAGGCTGATGACATAAGGGGAAGCGGATAACGATTCTTAACCGTTATGTCATTCAGCCCTCGATAATCCACGCAGGGGCGCAGAGTACCGTCCTTCTTCTTAACAAAAGAACCCCGCCCCGGCCGGAGAAGAAGAAGGCACTATGGTACCGGCGTCAAGAGACACAGACAAATAATCCTCGAGAGCCTTACGTTCGGGAGCCGACAGAGAGTATAGTCTACCTCGAGGAGGAGTGGTCCCCGGAAGGAGATCAATACTACAATCATACGACCGGTGAGGAGGAAGGGAGTTGGCTCGGGACCGACTGAAGACCGTGCGCAGATCATGATATTCCTCCGGCACTCCTGTCAAATCGCCAGGTTCCTCCTGAGAAGTAGGGACAGAAGAAACGGGAGGGATGGCAGACATTAAACACTTCACATGACAAGAAACGTTCCAGGATAGGATAGAATTACTAGACCAATTAATAGAAGGATTATGACATACTAGCCAGGGATGACCCAAAACAACAGGTGTAAACGGTGAACGGAAAATCAAAAAAGAAATAGTCTCACTGTGGTTACCAGATACTGTGAGAGTTAAAGGTAGTGTCTCAAATTTGATACTGGGAAGATGACTACCATCTAAGGCAAACATGGGCGTAGGCCTGTCTAACGGTCTGAAAGGAATGTTATGTTTCCGAACCCATGCTTCGTCCATGAAACAACCCTCAGCCCCAGAGTCAATCAAGGCACTGCATGTAGCACCCGAACCGGTCCAGCGTAGATGGACCGACATAGTAGTACAAGATCTAGATGAAGGGACCTGAGTAGTAGCGCTCACCAGTAGCCCTCCGCTTACTGATGGGCTCTGGCCTCTTACTGGACATGAATTAACAAAATGTCCAGCAACTCCGCAATAGAGGCACAGGCGGTTGGTGATCCTCCGTTCCTCTCCTTAGTCGAGATGCGAATCCCTCCCAGCTGCATGGGCTCAGTCTCAAAGCCAGAGGAGGGAGATGGTTGCGATGCGGAGCAGGGAAACACCGTTGATGCGAGCTCTCTTCCACGAGCCCGGTGACGAAGATCTACCCGTCGTTCTATGCGGATGGCGAGAGCAATCAAAGAGTCCACATCTGATGGAACCTCCCGGGAGAGAATCTCATCCTTAACCACTGCGTGGAGTCCCTCCAGAAAACGAGCGAGCAGCGCCGGCTCGTTCCACTCACTAGAGGCAGCAAGAGTGCGAAACTCAATAGAATAATCCGTTATGGACCGTTCACCTTGGCATAAGGAAGCCAGGGCCCTAGAAGCCTCCCTACCAAAAACTGAACGGTCAAAAACCCGAATCATCTCCTCTTTAAAGTTCTGGAACTTGTTAGAGCAATCAGCCCTTGCCTCCCAGATAGCTGTGCCCCATTCTCGAGCCCGGCCAGTAAGGAGTGAAATGACGTAAGCAACCCGAGCTCTCTCTCTAGAGTATGTGTTGGGTTGGAGAGAGAACACAATCTCACACTGCGTGAGAAAGGAGCGGCACTCAGTGGGCTGCCCGGAGTAGCAAGGTGGGTTATTAACCCTAGGTTCTGGA
Organism: Oncorhynchus gorbuscha; assembly: GCF_021184085.1. NCBI lineage: Eukaryota > Metazoa > Chordata > Actinopteri > Salmoniformes > Salmonidae > Oncorhynchus > Oncorhynchus gorbuscha. Next base: position 29,843,579 of record NC_060193.1, on the reverse strand, counting down.
GGCTCGGCAGGCCAGGAAGTAACAGGTGGCACGAGACGTAGACTCTGGAACTGTCCAGAGAGGTCGGAAACCTGAGCGGCCAGGTTCTCCACGGCATGGCGAGCAGCAGACAATTCCTGCTCGTGTCTGCCGAGCATGGCTCCTTGGATCTCGACGGCAGTGTAACGAGCGTCTGAAGTCGCTGGGTCCATTCCTTGGTCGGTTCCTTCTGTCATGCAGGTGATAGAGGACCCAAAAGCGACTTAACAGAAACAGAGTTTATTCAAGTCCAAACAGGGAATAACAGAAATCCTCTAGTTTGTAGAGGGGAATAACAAGAGAAGCGGCCACAGACTGCAGGTCGCTTCGGGTAGGCGCAGGCCGTAGTAGACAGAGACACCTGCTCACACGCAGCATCTGATGAAGGCAAAAACACGACAGGACAGGGCGAAACACAATCACAGCATGGTGAATACAAAACAAGGAACCGACGGGACAGGAACGGAACACAAAGGAATAAATAGGGACTCTAATCAGGGGAAAGGATCGGGAACAGGTGTGGGAAGACTAAATGATAATTAGGGGAATAGGAACAGCTGGGAGCAGGAACGGAACGATAGAGAGAAGAGAGAGCGAGAGAGTGAGAGGGGGAGGGGGAGAGAGAGGGATAGAAAGAGGGAAAGAACCCAATAAGACCAGCAGAGGGAAACGAACAGAATGGGGAGCACAGGGACAAGACATGATAATAAATGACAAACATGACACTCTCTCTCTTTCTCTCTCTCTTTCTCTCAGATGACCTAAGCCCTAGGACCATGCCTCAGGACGACCTGGCCTGATGACTCCTTGCTGTCCCCAGTCCACCTGGTCATGCTGCTGCTCCTGTTTAAACTGTTCTGCCTGCAGCGATGAAACCCTGACCTGTTCACCGGACGTGCTACCTTGTTCCGGATCTGCTGTTTTGGACTCGCTCTCTATCGTACCTGCTGTCTCTAACTCTGAATGATCGGCTATGAAAAGCCAACTGACATTTACTCCTGAGGTGCTAACCTGTTGCACCCTCTACAACCACTGTAATTATTATTATCTGACCCTGCTGGTCATCTATGAACCGTTGAACATCTTGGCCATGTACTGTTATAAATCTCCATCCGGCACAGCCAGAAGAGAACTTGACCCTCAGAGCCTGGTTCCTCTTCCTAGGTTCCGGCCTTTCTAGGGAGTTTTTCCTAGCCACCGTGCTTCTACATGCTTGCTGTTTGGGGTTTTAGGCTGGGTTTCTGTACAGCACTCTGTGACATTGACTGATGTAAAAAAGGGCTTAATAAATACATTTGATTGATTGATTGGTTCTTTGAAGAACCCTAAATAGAGGGTTCTAGATATAACTCTCTGCTAAGGATTCTACCCAGCACCAAAAAGGGTTCCCCTATGGGGACAAACCAAAGAACCCTGTATGGTTCTACTTGGCACCTTTCGTGTAGCCCACCTTGTCCATAACAAATATTTTCAAGAGGCTATTTTCTGCCATTAAAGATTATTACAGCATCACTATTTCCATTTCCTAGAAACGTATGATTCCCCCAGCCTTTTGGAGTGAACACTGCTGCTCCTGCTAGGCTCAAACAGTGCTGGGCTGCTGGCCTTTACGTAAGCCTGACCAAGCTACACCATCCTAAAGCCATATCTATCACCTCCTCAGGTGGAATGCTATTGGTAGGCACCCTGGCATTGACTGTCCTAGTCACGCTCTGATGCTTTTTATGCACAGGCGCTTCTGATGGACAGCTATAGAAATGTGCGGCCTAGAATTGCAAACCTGGGGCTGTGGACTAGCTATTTATTTTACACTGATTGGTCTCTCACTCACTCACTCACTCACTCACTCACTCACTCACTCACTCACTCACTCACTCACTCACTCACTCACTCACACACACACACACACACACACACACACACACACACACACACACACACACACACACACACACACACACAGAGAGATTGACCGGCACTGTCACTTTGCAAGATCTAGGTTCATTCAATCTTGATCTCAATAAAATAGCAGAGGGTCCAATAGCAGAGGGTCCAAAACCATCCGTTTGAACAGAACAGTGCCCTTTATCACTATATCCAGACTGTTCTTGTCATGTTTTGTCATATATTGTCTTGTCCTTGTGCTTTCCCTTCTGTTCGTTTCCCCCTGCTGGTCTTATTAGGTTCGTTCTCTTTTTCTATCCCTCTCTCTCCCCCTCCCTCTCTCTCTTCTCTCTATCGTTCCGTTCCTGCTCCCAGCTGTTCCTCATTCTCCTAACTCACTCATTTACTCTTTTCACACCTGTCCCCTATTTTGCCCTCTGATTAGAGCCCTATTTCTCCCCTTGTTTTCCGCTTCTGTCCTTGTCGGATCCTTGTATGATGTTGGCTGTTCTGTGTCCTTGTCTCGCCCTGTCGTGTTTTGTCTCCTTCAGATGCTGCGTGAGAGCAGGTGTCTAAGTCTGCTACGGTCGGTGCCTTCCCGATGCAACCTGCAGTCAATGGTCGAGTCTCCAGTCTGTCCTCGTTACTACGAGTGGATTTAAGTTTTTTCCTGTTTAGTTTTCTTCTTGATTTTTCCAGGATTATTACTTTTGTCATATACTGGAATAAAGACTCTGTTTTCGTTAAGTCGCTTTTGGGTCCTCATTCACCAGCATAACAGTTCTCATCTTCTACCCTCATTAACCCTAGTTAACCCTCATACTCTTTACTCGGAGTAAACACAGCTATACTGCTTCATTTTAATGTATACTGAACAGAAATCTAAATGGAACCATTTCAAAGATTTGATTGAGATACAGTTCATATAAGGAAATCAGTCAATTGATATTGTACCTTTATTTAACTAGGCAAGTCAGTTAAGAACAAATTAAGAAACTGAAAATGTCTGGGATCTTTTATTCCGGTTCATCAAACATGGGACCAACACTTTAAATGTTGTATTTATATTTTTGTTCAGGATATAACACACACACACACACACACACAGTGTCAAAGCCCTCTGCAGCATCCCTCTCTGCCAGTTAGAGTGAAGTGGCGTGACATGGGGAGTGGGGAGGTTAGTCCAGACCCAAAATAGACCCAGGACCATATGCACCAGAGAGAGCTCCTGAGTGAGTGTGCTGTTTCCAAGTGCACACACTGAGATCTCCTCTGACAGTGTTAATACTCCACTATAACACTGAGTATTACACAAACGTCCTGCCTCAGTTTTCAGCTTCCTCGTGCGCACTAGGAATGAATGTGATACACACACTGATTGAGGGTAAATGAGTACTCTGGAGCAGCAGCTCCTACCGGTGGCTGGGCACTGTGAGTAAGGACAGCAGATAGAAATACAGCTAATGGAAGCAGCACGGCATCAGTCTGTCCCAGGTGTGTGTGTGTGTGTGTGTGTGTGTGTGTGTGTGTGTGTGTGTGTGTGTGTGTGTGTGTGTGTGTGTGTGTGTGTGTGTGTGTGTGTGTGTGTGTGTGTGTGTGTGTGTGTGTGTGTGTGTGTGTGTGTGTGTGTGTGTGTGTGTGTGTGCATTTGCGATGTTACTGCTTCATTACATTACATGTACGTGAACACTGGATAGTGGATGTTGTAGTGTCTCATCAGGTGAGTGTGTACAATATGTTTGTTTGCAACAGACTTCCTCACAACACAGGTCATTAACCCGGGATATTATGACTGACCATCCAGTCATGACCTCAGTCACTTCACACACATTCCTGCTCCAGACCCTCAGACCCTAAGGGCCTCAGATCCCCAGTCTCTAAACTGTAGCTTCAGAAGGCATGTGAAGTCATTAGGAGCAACCCAGATGTGGCCAGAGATGTTTGTCAGTCATGGCTAGAAGGGATCCAGCTATGGTCAAATTAATGTCAGATTTGACGTTTCGTAGCAGGTTAGGAGAACTTACGTAGCAGGTTAAGAGAATTAGGTTAAGGTTTGAAAAAGGATTAGGGTTTGCTAAAATGTTAACTTTTGACGTAAATTTGACAAAAGCTGGATCCCTTCTAGCCATGACCATGTTTGTCCCAGGCTCATATCCATGTCCTACTGCTCTGGAGGCTTCTACAGGCTTTGATCTGTGCTGGAGGTAGGTTATGAGCAGCACAAGTGTGGTACTTATACTGCCATGAGTGAGTGGAATGGGAAAATGGCTGCCCGGGCTATAGGTCAATGTGTTTTTATGTGTCCCTTGGGACTGGAGAAGTGATAATATATATATATATATATATGAGAGAGAGAGCAGTGGAGGCTGGTGAGGGGAGAACGGCTCAAATAGAATGGCTTCAAACACATAGAAACCATGTGTTTGATACCATTCCACTTATACCACTTCAGCTGTTACCACAAGCCTGTTCTCCTCAATTAAGATGCCACCAACCCCCTTTGATAGTGAGTCAGACTGCTAGACAGACGGACTGACCCAAAAGAAACCTGCACAGAATCATAGTTACTCATTGAAGTTGCAAAACTACCAACTTCAAAGAGCTATTGATAGCTATGTGTAAAAGACCAAGTGTTTATTGGCATTTTCCTCTATAACTTTATTCAGACCTAGGAGTCCTTCCCGGCTTTATACACTCCATAGTTTCCTAGTTCAGTCTGGCTCTTCCATACGACTGGATGGTTCCTTCCTCATGTGCATCAGGTCCAGGCAGACGCCTTGCAGACGAGGCAAGCTGCTTGTGTTTGTAACGCTATTGTTCCAGCTGTATCCATTTAAAGCCCGTCAGACAGGCGGCACGATAAGAGTGGCTAGCTAGCGTGCCAAGCTAATGCCTCGAGGGATGCTCACATCTCCTCCCTTTCACCTCTGTTCAAGTCCCTCCGCAAGGCCAGTAAATTACTGACTGGCTGGTATATGCTAGGTGTCACGACCAACATCCCCTCAAAAAAATGTAGGCACTGAGCAAAATTCAGGTCTGCTGAGTGCAAACTACCGGAATGTGTTTACTGTGAACACTGAGGTTGTACCTGCTTTAATTTGCTGTTTTAACTGTGGCCAAGTATGCTACTGTGACTATTTGATAATAATGTGAGCCTACCAGAGTGGCCTACCATCAAAAACAATGGAGACAATGCATCCAATAACATTTTAACATTGAAATAGCTGTTTTATCATTCAGCCTACAGTAGCAGCCAATGTGTGGTGTTCAACGTAGGACTACATTCCATGTGACTTTTGAAAAAACACGTGCAGGGCTTGACATTAACCTGTTTATCCCCTTGTCCTTCAGACATGGAGGTAACTGAAAATGTTGTGTTGTTTGATGCAAGAAACCATTTTACAAAATAAAATACATTATTCCCATACCATTATTACAGAGTAGCATAATTTATCTGATTCCCTCTGCCTATTGGCTACTTTGCATATTCAAGCCTCTCTCAAAATACAACACTGCCCCTTTAAGACAAAAACACTCTCTTTACCTGACTGGCTTTTCAAAGATGTCTAGAAATGTCCAGGTTTTGTGCTCTTGTTGGAAGCAACCACTCCCCCATTGCTGACTACAGATTATCTATAACTGGGCTAATAACTCACTAACTAGCAAAGAATATGAACAAATATGCACACATGGCTACGTGTAGCTCTCGCTTTGATCTTAAAACAAGCACATAATAATCGCAGCCACTCATGGTGTAAAACCGTTCAGTTCAAAGGGAATGGCACAAATCCATAAACGGTGCATTCGTAAAATATTCAGACCCCCTGACTTTTTCCATATATTTTTTACATAACAGCCTTATTCTAAAATGTATTCAATCGTTCCCCCCCTCATCAATCTACATACAATACCCCATAATGACAAAGCAACAAAAAAATTAAATTAAAAAAAATACATTTATAGCAAATTTACTAAAAATACAAAACAGAAATATCACATTTTCATTATTATGCAGACCCTTTACTCAGTACATTGAAGCATTTTTGGCAGCGATTACAGCGTAACCACACAGTCAGTCTGAGTCTTCTTGGGTATGATGCTACTCAAGGACAATCTGAGACTTGTCCCGAAGCCACTCCTGCATTGTTTTGGCTGTGTGCTTAGGGTCGGTGTCCTGTTGGAAGGTGAACCTTCGCCCCAGTCTGAGGTCCTGAGCGCTCTGGAGCAGGTTTTCATCAAGGATCTCTCTGTACTTTACTCCATTCATCTTTCCCTCAATTCTGACTAGTCTCCCAGTACCTGCCGTTGAAAGACATCCCCGCAGCATGATGCTGCCACCACCATGCTTCACCGTAGGGATGGTGCCAGTTTTCCTCCAGACGTGATGCAGGGCATTCAGGCCAAATAGTTCAATCTTGGTTTCATCAGACCAGACAATCTTTTTTTCTCATGGTCTGAGAGTCCTTTCGGTTAATTCTGGCAAACTCAAGCGGGCTGTCATGTGCCTTTTACTGAGGAGCGGCTTCTGTCTGGCCACTCTACCATAAAGGCCTGATTGCTGGATTGCTGCAGAGATGGTTGTCCTTCTGGAAGGTTCTCCCATCTCCACAGAGGAATTCTGGAGCTCTGTCAGAGTGACCATCGAGTTCTTTGTTGACCAAGGCCCTTCTCCCTCGATTGCTCAGTTTGGCCGGGCGGCCAGCTCTAGGAAGAGTCCATGGTTGTTCCAAACTTCTTCCATTTAAGAATGATGGAAACCACTGTTTTCTTGGGGACCTTCAATGCTGCAGAAATGTTTTGGTTCCCTTCCCCAGATCTGTGTGTCAACACAACCCTGTCTCGGAGCTCTTCGGACAATTCCTTTGACCTCATGGTTTGGTTTTTGTTTGCTGTGACATGCACTGTCAACTGTGGGACTATCATATAGACAGGTGTGTGCCGTTTCAAATCATGTCCAATCAATTGTATTTACCACAGGTGGACTCCAATCAAGTTGTAGAAACATCGCAAGGATAATCAATGGAAACAGGATACACCTGAGCTCAATTTTGAGTCTCATAGCAAAGGGTCTGAATGCCTACAAGGTATTTCTGTTTTTCATTTTTTATAAATGCATACATTTTTAAAAACCTGTTTTTGCTTTGTCATTATGGGGTACTATGTGTAGATTGATGAGGGGGGAAAAATGATTTAATACATTTTAGAATAAGGCTGGGGTTCACAATACTTTCTGAATGCACTAGTTTATTTACATATACTGTAGCCCTGCTGCAGCTCTGATTGGTTATGGCGCACCGGTCTGTGTAGAGTACAGGCCTGAGTCTGCCTGTAAATGCAATAGAATCCTACTCCAATGTGCACTGCCTTCAACAAGATGTCTTGCACAGTTAGTTTTGCATACTAAGTCATACATAGTTTGTTTTGTTTCGGTATGTTGCGTTGAAAGTGGCCATTGATTCGATCGCAATTGCCACAGTGAAGGGAAACGTTGATAGTGTTAACTAACGGGGAAAACTCTAGAAAGTTGAGTGAAGTCCAATCTTGTGCTTCTCTGCGCGGGCTGATATTTCTTCTGCCCGGAAGTCCTGAGGGAGCTGAGCTTAGAGGGAATACTGGTCACAACATGGCCTGATTTATAGTTAGATATTCTTAACATCTAACATTTGCCAGTATACAAATTAAGATTTTAGAGGTCTCCGCAGTTCAATGGACATATTGAAAGTACAGTAATCAATAGCTGCAGGTAAATCTCTTGACAGCCATAAACTGCACTAATGACTCTTAGTTCAAGATCAAGGCTCTCCCTTTGAATGTCACATGCCCTTCCAGGCATGAAGGACTCCACAGTAGCCTTCTCTCCTGTCTCCCATACTAAGAGGCCCATTTAATCAGGGTGCCAGGGTTGAGTGGAGACGCAAACGGATTTTTCAGTGCTGGTGAACACTTTTTAGTGTTAAATAGATCGCGGAGCAAATAGTGTTTGATATCCAGGGCTGAAGGCTCCCCACGCACCCTACAGCTCCAGGTCTATAAGTATCTGGGCTAAACTCAGCTGACACACTTTAACCAGAACTGCTGCAAGCCCACCTTGCCGGACAGCAGATCATGTTTGAGTCCTCCCTAGAGAGTATAAACCACCTGGCTAACAACTTGAGACACAGAGTCCCACAAACCTCAGTTGGCCTATCATCAATGTATTCATTCATTCATTCATTCACTCATTCATTCACTCATTCATTCACTCATTCATTCATGCATTGAATCATCATCTGTTAAGCACTGCACCACACCATATGAGCTTGAGCTCATTTACCGCAGAAGTCCCACAAGGTATCAGCCACATGTCCAAGGTTCAAACATACAGCTCAAACTGTGTTCAGTGTTCCATGGAGGAACAGGATGACAATGCATTTCAGCCTCCATCTGGCCCAACATCAAGGATATGACAATGAAATGATGAAGCTTTCTCTTCCTCCCTCCCTCCCTCCCTATATCGCTCCCTCTTCCCCCATCCCTCCTTCCCTCTATCTATCCATCCTTCTCTCCCTCCCTCTTTCTCAGGGATGGTCCCACTCAGAGATGAGCCGACACAGACACGGAAATAGACACAGACTCCTACCAGGCACAGCTCTCACAAATCTGCAATTAAAATGAGGGCTTCCTCTCCTCCTCCTTCCATTATGCATTGTGTCTGCTCCTCTTCTATACAGTACTGTTACATAACATAGTCAAGGTCAAACTACTGATGAGGAAGCACGTGAGTGGGCACACACACACACACACACACACACACACACACACACACACACACACACACACACACACACACACACACACACACACACACACACACACACACACACACACACACACACACACACACACACACACACACACACACACACACACACACACACACGGGGCCTCATCACAGACAGAACAATAAAAACACAATGTATTTATATTTTCAATTAATCATTTATCCAACCGCAAGAACAAAACCGATTTGATAGACTTCTGAAACTAAGTGGTTCCACACTTGAGTACTTGTTATCATAAAAGGAAAGCTGTGTTCCGTGAATTTAATTGAACAATCTAAACTTCCTCCTGTGGAGCAGAGAAAGTGTGGTCGCATCCAATTTTTATGGAATATCTACATAGGCATACAGAGGCCCATTATCAGCAACCATCACTCCTGTGTTCCAATGGCACGTTGTGTTAGCTAATCCAAGTTTATAATTTTAAAAAGGCTAATTGATCATTAGAAAACCCTTTTGCAATTATGTTAGCACAGCTGAAAACTATTGGTCTGATTAAAGAAGCAATAAAACTGTCCTTCTTTAGACTAGTTGAGCATCTGGAGCATCAGCATTTTTCGGTTCGATTACAGGCGCCAAATGGCCAGAAACAAACTCCTTTCTTCTGAAACACGTCAGTCGATTCTTGTTCAGAGAAATGAAGGCTATTCCATGCGAGAAATTGCCAAGAAACTGAAGATCTGGTACAACGCTGTGTAATACTCCCTTCACAGTACAGCGCGAACTGGCCCTAACCAGAATAGAAAGTGGAGTGGGAGGCCCCGGTGCACAATTAAGCAAGAGGACAAGTACATTAGAGTGTCTAGATCTACTTCCGGCGCCGACTGAGATGGCCGCCTCGCTTCGCGTTCCTAGGAAACTATGCAGTTTTTTGTTTTTTTACGTGTTATTTCTTACATTAGTACCCCAGGTCATCTTAGGTTTCATTACATACAGTCGAGAAGAACTACTGAATATAAGATCAGCGTCAACTCACCATCAGTACGACCAAGAATATGTTTTCCGCGACGCGGATCCTGTGTTCTGCCTTACAAACAGGACAACGGAATGGATCGCATGCAGCGACCCAAGGAAACGACTCCGAAAAAGAGGGAAACACGGCGGTGTTCTGGTCAGACTCCGAAAAAGGGCACTTGCGCACCACTTCCCAGTATTCTTCTTGCCAATGTCCAGTCTCTCGACAACAAGGTTGATGAAATCCGAGCAAGGGTGGCATTCCAGAGGGACATCAGAGACTGCAACGTTCTCTGCTTTACGGAGACATGGCTTACTGGGAAAACGCTATCCAGGGCGGTGCAGCCAACGGGTTTCTCCACGCATCGCGCCGACAGAAACAAACATCTATCTGGTAAGAAGAGTGGAGGGGGCGTATGCCTCATGACTAACGGGACATGGTGTGATGAAGGAAACATACAGGAACTCAAATCCTTCTGTTCACCTGATTTAGAATTCCTCACAATCAAATGTAGACCGCATTATCTTCCAAGAGAATTCTCTTCGATTATAATCACAGCCGTATATATCCCCCCCCAAGCAGACACATCGATGGCTCTGAACGAACTTGATTTAACTCTTTGCAAACTGGAAAACATTTATCCGGAGGCTGCATTCATTGTAGCTGGGGATTTTAACAAAGCCAATCTGAAAACAAGACTCCCTAAATTTTATCAGCATATCGATTGCGCAACCAGGGGTGGTAAAACCTTGGATCATTGTTACTCTAACTTCCGCGACGCATATAAGGCCCTGCCCCGCCCCCCTTTCGGAAAAGCTGACCACGACTCCATTTTGCTGATCCCTGCCTACAGACAGAAATTAAAACAAGAGGCTCCCACGCTGAGGTCTGTCCAACGCTGGTCAGACCAAGCTGACTCTACACTCCAAGACTGCTTCCATCACGTGGACTGGGACATGTTTCGTATTGCGTCAGATGGGAATATTGACGAATACGCTGATTCGGTGTGCGAGTTCATTAGAACGTGGTCGAAGATGTCGTTCCCATAGCAACGATAAAAACATTCCCTAACCAGAAACCGTGGATTGATGGCAGCATTCGTGTGAAACTGAAAGCGCGAACCACTGCTTTTAATCAGGGCAAGGTGTCTGGCAACATGACTGAATACAAACAGTGCAGCTATTCCCTCCGTAAGGCTATCAAACAAGCTAAGCGTCAGTACAGAGACAAAGTGGAATCTCAATTCAATGGCTCAGACACAAGAGGCATGTGGCAGGGTCTACAGTCAATCACGGACTACAAGATGAAATCCAGCCCAGTCACGGACCAGGATGTCTTGCTCCCAGGCAGACTAAATAACTTTTTTGCCCGCTTTGAGGACAATACAGTGCCACTGACACGGCCTGCAACGGAAACATGCAGTCTCTCCTTCACTACAGCCGAGGTGAGTAAGACATTTAAACGTGTTAACCCTCGCAAGGCTGCAGGCTCAGACGGCATCCCCAGCCGCGCCCTCCGAGCATGCGCAGACCAGCTGGCCGGTGTGTTTACGGACATATTCAATCAATCCCTATACCAGTCTGCTGTTCCCACATGCTTCAAGAGGGCCACCATTGTTCCTGTTCCCAAGAAAGCTAAGGTAACTGAGCTAAACGACTACCGCCCCGTAGCACTCACTTCCGTCATCATGAAGTGCTTTGAGAGACTAGTCAAGGACCATATCACCTCCACCCTACCTGACACCCTAGACCCACTCCAATTTGCTTACCGCCCAAATAGGTCCACAGACGATGCAATCTCAACCACACTGCACACTGCCCTAACCCACCTGGACAAGAGGAATACCTATGTGAGAATGCTGTTCATCGACTACAGCTCGGCATTCAACACCATAGTACCCTCCAAGCTCGTCATCAAGCTCGAGACCCTGGGTCTCGACCCCACCCTGTGCAACTGGGTACTGGACTTCCTGACGGGCCGCCCCCAGGTGGTGAGGGTAGGCAACAACATCTCCTCCCCGCTGATCCTCAACACGGGGGGCCCCACAAGGGTGCGTTCTGAGCCCTCTCCTGTACTCCCTGTTCACCCACGACTGCGTGGCCACGCACGCCTCCAACTCAATCATCAAGTTTGCGGACGACACAACAGTGGTAGGCTTGATTACCAACAACGACGAGACGGCCTACAGGGAGGAGGTGAGGGCCCTTGGAGTGGTGTCAGGAAAATAACTCACACTCAACGAACAAAACTTGATTGTGGACTTCAGGAAACAGCAGAGGGAACACCCCCTATCCACATCGATGGAACAGTAGTGGAGAGGGTAGCTAGTTTTAAGTTCCTCGGCATACACATCACAGACAAACTGAATTGGTCCACTCACACTGACAGCGTCGTGAAGAAGGCGCAGCAGCGCCTATTCAACCTCAGGAGGCTGAAGAAATTCGGCTTGTCACCAAAAGCACTCACAAACTTCTACAGATGCACAATCGAGAGCATCCTGGCGGGCTGTATCACCGCCTGGTACGGCAACTGCTCCGCCCTCAACCGTAAGGCTCTCCAGAGGGTAGTGAGGACTGCACAACGCATCACCGGGGGCAAACTACCTGCCCTCCAGGACACATACACCACCCGTTGTTACAGGAAGGCCATAAAGATCATCAAGGACATCAACCACCCGAACCACTGCCTGTTCACCCCGCTATCATCCAGAAGGCGAGGTCAGTACAGGTGCATCAAAGCTGGGACCGAGAGACTGAAAAACAGCTTCTATCTCAAGGCCATCAGACTGTTAAATAGCCACCACTAACATTGAGTGGCTGCTGCCAACACACTGTCATTGACACTGACCCAACTCCAGCCATTTTAATAATGGGAATTGATGGGAAATGATGTAAATATATCACTAGCCACTTTAAACAATGCTACCTTATATAATGTTACTTACCCTACATTATTCATCTCATATGCATATGTATATACTGTACTCTACAACATCGACTGCATCCTTATGTAACACATGTATCACTAGCCACTTTAACTATGCCACTTTGTTTACTTTGTCTACACACTCATCTCATATGTATATACTGTACTCGATACCATCTACTGTATGCTGCTCTGTACCATCACTCATTCATATATCCTTATGTACATGTTCCTTATCCCCTTACACTGTGTATAAGACAGTAGTTTTGGAATTGTTAGTTAGATTACTTGTTGGTTATCACTGCATTGTCGGAACTAGAAGCACAAGCATTTCGCTACACTCGCATTAACATCTGCTAACCATGTGTATGTGACAAATAAAATTTGATTTGATTTGATTTGATTTGGATTTGAGAAACAGACGCCTCAGAAGTCCTCAACTGGCAGCTACACTAAATAGTACCTGCAAAATACCAGTCTCAACATCAACAGTGAAGAGGCGACTCTATTGGCCATTTCTCGGACTGGCCAATACAAAGAAAAATATTAAGATGGGCAAAAGAACAAAGACACTGGACAGAGAACTCTGCCTAGAAGGCCAGCATCCCGGAGTCGGTAGTGAACGGTAGTGTATACTGTATACTGTATATGTGCTAAGTGGGTCTGTGTTTAATGGTTTCTGTCTTCTATGGATTATAAGAAACATTATATTAGTTGTTAATATATTGGGTGAAATAAAAAAAGAACATAAATTGCATAAAGAATGGCACGCTTATCACTTCTCGGAGGTAGTTGGCACATCATCATGCTTGCTTTCGTAACAATGTATTACACAACCAGAAAGATATTTTGTGATGGCTATACTCTCTTTTCCCTCTAAAAAGAGGCATATAGTCATTTATTGATAGGAGAGGAGTACTGTAGTTATATACAGTTGGGAGAAAATGGGTGTAATTCACAGAGCCTGTCTTTTAGTGACATAACCCCATGTGTGTGTGTGTGTGTGTGTGTGTGCGTGCGTGCGGGCGGGCTTGCGTCCATCCGTCCGTGCATGGCCTTGCATCCATGGCTCAGAGGGCACCCTGGATGTAAACGTCAGCAGTTAGCAGATGGGCTAATTTCAGCCCTTTTTCGTTTGGAAAGTGTAAATTCAGTGATCCTCTAAATCAGGTTCAGCCCTGCATCTGATTTAATGCAAGAGGCCTAAGCCTCCTCTTCTCCCCCTTGCTAGCCTACTAGGTTAATGTACGTCTTCCAAACAGGCAACTGGACCTCTACAGATCAAATTACATCCATCTAAGATATGTTATGTCATGCTAAGGAGGTAAAAACCTCAAGTCGGATACCAGCTCCAGAAGGGGCTGTATCCTTAAATCCTGGCTCAGCTCAGACTTGCACATCAATGTTAACACACTCTAATTGCCTTTGCATTACAATGAGTACAACAACAACACAAATCTAGAAAATACACAGTATATACTGGATATACAATAATAATAATATAATATATGCCATTTAGCAGACGCTTTTATCCAAAGCGACTTACAAAGGCTGCATAACATTTTGGTCACATTGATGCAAACAAATATAGAAAAAGAAACAAAGAGATCTGTCTCTGTCTCTGTGTCTGTGTCTGTGACCCATAACATTCGTTGTTGTCTTGGGTCTGTGAGATGGCAATCCAGTTTGAACAGGCTGCATATTTTTAATACAGTGAAAATGTTTTCTTCTTCATATTTCTACAATCGGTGCTGAGCTGCCTGAGCTGCCCATCCAAACAACTTCACTTGACAGTGATAACAAAGAGTCAGGACAAAGCGGTAGACACATGGTTCTCATTTCTGCATTTCTGAGAAGCAAAGACCGCGATACGAAATAGCTTTTCTCAAAAATGAGTTTCACTCAGATGTCATCATTTTCAAACAAATTGAGACAGGGCCCGTCCTTTTTGCACAAATCCAAAAACACTCTGAAGAAAAAGAGAGAGCAAGAGATATGGCATTTCTTCAAAGAACCTGGCCACCTGGGCAAGAATCCATATTAGAAATTATAGGACATAGACATCGGTCACTCTCAATCAGAGTAGGACGACTGCAATCACTGCATGATGACTTCTCCAGACCAGGCCCCAGATTCACAAAAACACATCTAAAGCAAAATAATTAAGAAGCTTCTTAAGAAAAGATCTATAGTTAAGGAAAACATGGCAATGAAGAAGACATTTCTTCTTAAGAAGGTTTTGTTCATCTGGGCCCAGAGGTCAAGGTCGAAACAAACCAAACTACAAAGAGCTCTTGTATTTCAAACCGGGAGAGTTGGCTTTCTTACAAAAACACCTGTGCCCAGCTAGTGTGTGTGTGTGTGTGTGTGGACACGACAATCCTGTCAATAGCAATAGAGAGACCAGAGACAATGAGGTACACAAACACACCCCTCTGTGCTCAGTGAGGGAGATGAGGGGATCAGGGCCAACTACTGTAATACCGCTGAGTTAGCCAGCACGGACAGAGACACTGAGCCCACACACACACACACACACACATTAGGCATATTACCAAACAAGGCACAAAATGAGGACACATACCAAACAAGCACACACAAATTCCATACCACAGCCGGACCAGAGAGACAATCTGTACACCACGTAAATATCCCTGGACCAGACAGAGAACACACACACAGCCCATGCTACTTGGAGTGGCAGGTAGCCTAGTGGTTAGAGTGTTGGGCCAATAACCGTAAAGGTTGGTGGATCAAATCCCCAGGCAGACAAGGTAAAAATCAGTCATTCTGCTCCTGAACAAGGCAGTTAACCCACTGTTCCTAGGCTGTCATTGTAAATAAGAATTTGTTTTTAACTGACTTGCCTAGTTAAATAAAGGTTAAATAAATACTACTGCAGGAGCAATTACACCACAGGATGACTTAAAGCCTCCTTATAGGATTTTACCACACACTGGCTAAGTTGAGTAAGAAAGAACACTCCAGAACAGTATGGTGGTGAAGGATTCTGGCATCGCGGCAAACCTCAGACACACCAAACCCCTGTGGTTAAGTGCATCTGAATCGGAGCGCATTACAATTAGGACAGATGACCAGCAACTAAAACAGCTGCAACCACGCAGCGTCCTCGCATCCTCTTCCAGAACACTGAAAGCCAGAGCAGTAAAACACATGAGGAAGACGGTGTTCCGTCAACACACGTGGAGACGTGAATACACACACCCCACTGGGGAATGTCAACAGCTTCATCTCAGAAGGAGGGGTTTTTCAGAAAAGAGAAAGAAAAAGACAGAGAGAGGTAGAGAGATGATAGTTTATTTATTTATAGTTCCGCGTTCGTTAGGCAATTCCTGCTCATTTCGCCACATTTAATGAGTTGTAAAGCGTTTACAATTTACAGTGTACTACTAGCCATGCCTGAGGTTGACTCGTGCTATGGTTCACCTCTCTGCTGTTCTCATGTGACCTAAAACAACGGCTGTAATATGAGTGTATGGGCACAGCCAACAGCCATGAAATAACCAAAAACACACTTAACTGTCGTCGTATGTCGCTCAAACGAATTATTCAGGACCGGACGTTTCGCGGAAGAACTAGTCTTTAACCTGTACCGTATTGTACTGCAATCTATTTGCATAAGATTGGACTCAGAGGAAGTGTTGGAGCTTCGGTATCTATCCCGATATGTGTATCCCTATTGTGGTATTGACTGGCAGCAGATCTGATAGCTGAGACTTCAGGGATTGAGGAAGAGAGAGAGAGGAAAGGAGGGAGTGATGAGGGGAGAGAATCCGAGTGAAAGAGACGCAAGCAGATGCTCGGACTGGCTGCAGTAAATGGGTACGCAGAAACCCGTGCCTGATACAACCCCTATAAACACAAACACAAACACACACACTCACTCAGCCAATGATACCTTACCATCGGGTTCATAACAAGTATGTAGCAGAGCAGCATCGGCAGGAGGCACACAAATGGCATTTCCTATAAATCCATTAACCAGGCAGTACAAAATACCCACTCAGCATCTGTACCCCAATACCCCACTCTCACAAACCCAGCACTGCGCTCTGAAAAAAAAACTGTCGGCTAACACCAATACAGCATTGCTTAAACCTCCAAAACGCGAACCTAATTTCTAATCAGGCAGTCCCCCTTCATCAGATCACAGACCGAGCCACTCCAGATCGTAGAGGGGGAAAGAAGTACCATCTCCAGACTCCTCTACCCTCGAAGACATATTGAGAGGACGTTTTAATGGAATCGAATTAGGGTAAATGTGAGCTCACGTGGAAAACCACATCTTCCTTTCATAGAAAGGCCTAGTAAAATTGATGAGCGAGGGTAGTTTGAGTGAGGAGTACTTGATTTGAGTGCCGAGCGATTTGATGGAGCATTAAGTTCAGGGCTCTCTGCAGTCCAGTCAAGTTCTTCCACACCGATCTCTACAAATCATTTCTGTATGGACCTCGCTTTGTGCACAGGGGTATTGTCATGCTGAAACATGAAAGGCCATTCTCCACTGTTTCCAAAAAGTTGGAAGCACAGAATCGTCTAGAATGTTATTGTCTACTGTAGTGTTAAGATTTCCCTTCAATGGAACTAAGGGGTTTAGCCCGAACCATGAAAAACAGCCCCAGACCATTATTCCTCTTCCACCAAACTGTACAGTTGGCACTATGCATTGGGGCAGGTAGTGTTCTCCTGGCATCCGCTAAACCAAGATTAATTGCCACGTTGAAAGTCACTGAGCTCTTCAGTGAGGCCATTCTACTGACAATGTTTGTCAACGGAGATTGCATGGCTGTGTGCTCAATTTTATACTCGTCAGCAACAGATGTGGCTGAAATAGCCGAATCCACTCATTTGAAGGGGTGTCCACATACCTTTCTATTTATAGTGTATTTACACCCCTTGATTTTTTTCCACATTTTGTTGTGTTACAGCCTGAATTTCAAATGTATTAAAAACACATATATATATATATATATACCTCATAATGTCCATCTTTTTACAAATTAATTAATAATGAAGAGCTGAAATGTCTTTAGTGAATAAGTATTCAACCCCTTTGTTATGGCAAGCTTAAATAAGTTCAGGAGTATTCAAGTCGCATAATAAGTTGCATGGACTCAAGAAAAAAGAAGAAAAAGGAAAAGAAAGAGGACAACAAAGTGAAACAGTCAGCACTTCTATTGCAACTTCGTATTTTGTCGTCCTAACGTAGTCTACACTGCTATCTGCCCAGCAGCTAGCCAGCTAGCAAACGTCCACCGTCTACCGAATAGCAGCACTGTAGAAACTATTACACTCAACTGAACGACTTGATTAGTGTAGTGTTAGCTAGCTACATAGTTGTCTTTGCTGTCTTCGTATCCAAGATAATTGTGTAGTTTAGAGCGTGTAGTCTTAGAGTGATTATCTTAATTTATCGAGGTTAGCTAGCCAGCTATTTGTCGTCCTTAACGTAGGAGACACTGCTAGCTAGCCAACAGCTAGCCAACGTCTACTGAATAGAACTTCCGCACTCAACAACCCGGTAGCATTCTGCTTCGCTCCACAGGTAGTATCACATTTTTCATTTCATTTCATTACAGCACAACGGTTTGATTTGTTTGATCGTAGCTAGCTACATAGCTAGCTACATAGCCGTCTGTGTATCAAAGATAATTGTGTAGTCTAGAGCAATTTTCTAGGTTAGCTAGCCAGCTATTGTCGTTCTTTTAACGCAACGTAACGTAATCAACACTGCTAGCTAGCCAGCTAGCCCCGAATAGCAGCACTGTAGAAACTATTACACTCAACGGAACGACTTGATTAGTGTAGTGTCAACAACGCAGCCACTGCCAGCTAGCCTACAAAGTCAACAACGCAGCCACTGCCAGCTAGCCTATTTCAGCAGTACTGTATCATTTTAATCATTTTAGTCAATAAGATTCTTGCTACGTAAGCTTAACTTTCTGAACATTCGAGACGTGTAGTCCACTTGTCATTCCAATCTCCTTGCATTAGCGTAGCCTCTTCTGTAGCCTGTCAACTATGTGTCTGTCTATCCCTGTTCTCTCCTCTCTGCACGGACCATACAAACGCTCCACACCGCCTGGCCGCTGCCACCCTAATCTGGTGGTCCCAGCGCGCACGACCCACGTGGAGTTCCAGGTCTCCGGTAGCCTCTGGAACTGCCGATCTGCAGCCAACAAGGCAGAGTTCATCTCAGCCTATGCCTCCCTCCAGTCCCTCGACTTCTTGGCACTGACAGAAACATGGATCACCACAGATAACAATGCTACTCCTACTGCTCTCTCTTCGTCCGCCCACGTGTTCTCGCACACCCCGAGAGCTTCTGGTCAGCGGGGTGGTGGCATCGGGATCCTTATCTCTCCCAAGTGGTCATTCTCTCTTTCTCCCCTTACCCATCTGTCTATCGCCTCCTTTGAATTTCATGCTGTCACAGTTACCAGCCCTTTCAAGCTTAACATCCTTATCATTTATCGCCCTCCAGGTCCCCTCTGAGAGTTCATCAATGAGCTTGATGCCTTGATAAGCTCCTTTCCTGAGGACGGCTCACCTCTCACAGTTCTGGGCGACTTTAACCTCCCCACGTCTACCTTTGACTCATTCCTCTCTGCCTCCTTCTTTCCACTCCTCTCCTCTTTTGACCTCACCCTCTCACCTTCCCCCCCTACTCACAAGGCAGGCAATACGCTCGACCTCATCTTTACTAGATGCTGTTCTTCCACTAACCTTGTATCCTTTTCCCTCTTGCTCTCATCCAACATTTCCCACACTGCCCCTACTCGGATGGTATAGCGCCGTCCCAACCTTCGCTCTCTCTCCCCCGCTACTCTCTCCTCTTCCATCCTATCATCTCTTCCCTCTGCTCAAACCTTCTCCAACCTATCTCCTGATTCTGCCTACTCAACCCTTCTCTCCTCCCTTTCTGCATCCTTTGACTCTCTATGTCCCCTATCTTCCAGGCCGGCTCGGTCCTCCCCTCCCGCTCCGTGGCTTGACAACTCATTGCGAGCTCACAGAACAGGGCTCCGGGCAGCCGAGCGGAAATGGAGGAAAACTCGCCTCCCTGCGGACCTGGCATCCTTTCACTCCCTCCTCTCTACATTTTCCTCCTCTGTCTCTGCTGCTAAAGCCACTTTCTACCACTCTAAGTTCCAAGCATCTGCCTCTAACCCTAGGAAGCTCTTTGCCACCTTCTCCTCCCTCCTGAATCCTCCTCCCCCTCCCCCCTCCTCCCTCTCTGCAGATGACTTCGTCAACCATTTTGAAAAGAAGGTCGACGACATCCGATCCTCGTTTGCTAAGTCAAAAGACACCGCTGGTTCTGCTCACACTGCCCTACCCTGTGCTCTGACCTCTTTCTCCCCTCTCTCTGCAGATGAAATCTCGCGTCTTGTGACGGCCGGCCGCCCAACAACCTGCCCGCTCGACCCTATCCACTCCTCTCTTCTCCAGACCATTTCCGGAGACCTTCTCCCTTACCTCACCTCGCTCATCAACTTATCCCTGACCGCTGGCTACGTCCCTTCCGTCTTCAAGAGAGCGAGAGTTGCACCCCTTCTGAAAAAACCTACACTCGATCCCTCTGATGTCAACAACTACAGACCAGTATCCCTTCTTTCTTTTCTCTCCAAAACTCTTGAACGTGCCGTCCTTGGTCAGCTCTCCCGCTATCTCTCTCAGAATGACCTTCTTGATCCAAATCAGTCAGGTTTCAAGACTAGTCATTCAACTGAGACTGCTCTTCTCTGTATCACGGAGGCGCTCCGCACCTCTAAAGCTAACTCTCTCTCCTCTGCTCTCATCCTTCTAGACATATCGGCTGCCTTCGATACTGTGAACCATCAGATCCTCCTCTCCACCCTCTCCGAGTTGGGCATCTCCGGCGCGGCCCACGCTTGGATTGCGTCCTACCTGACAGGTCGCTCCTACCAGGTGGCGTGGCGAGAATCTGTCTCCTCACCACGCGCTCTCACCACTGGTGTCCCCCAGGGCTCTGTTCTAGGCCCTCTCCTATTCTCGCTATACACCAAGTCACTTGGCTCTGTCATAACCTCACATGGTCTCTCCTATCATTGCTATGCAGATGACACACAATTAATCTTCTCCTTTCCCCCTTCTGATGACCAGGTGGCGAATCGCATCTCTGCATGTCTGGCAGACATATCAGTGTGGATGACGGATCACCACCTCAAGCTGAACTTCGGCAAGACGGAGCTGCTCTTCCTCCCGGGAAGGACTGCCCGTTCCATGATCTCGCCATCACGGTTGACAACTCCATTGTGTCCTCCTCCCAGAGTGCTAAGAACCTTGGCGTGATCCTGGACAACACCCTGTCGTTCTCAACTAACATCAAGGCGGTGGCCCGTTCCTGTAGGTTCATGCTCTACAACATCCGCAGAGTACGACCCTGCCTCACACAGGAAGCGGCGCAGGTCCTAATCCAGGCACTTGTCATCTCCCGTCTGGATTACTGCAACTCGCTGTTGGCTGGGCTCCCTGCCTGTGCCATTAAACCCCTACAACTCATCCAGAACGCCGCAGCCCGTCTAGTGTTCAACCTTCCCAAGTTCTCTCACGTCACCCCGCTCCTCCGCTCTCTCCACTGGCTTCCAGTTGAAGCTCGCATCCGCTACAAGACCATGGTGCTTGCCTACGGAGCTGTGAGGGGAACGGCACCTCAGTACCTCCAGGCTCTGATCAGGCCCTACACCCAAATAAGGGCACTGCGTTCATCCACCTCTGGCCTGCTCGCCTCCCTACCACTGAGGAAGTACAGTTCCCGCTCAGCCCAGTCAAAACTGTTCGCTGCTCTGGCTCCCCAATGGTGGAACAAACTCCCTCACGACGCCAGGACAGCGGAGTCAATCACCACCTTCCGGAGACACCTGAAACCCCACCCCTTTAAGGAATACCTAGGATAGGATAAAGTAATCCTTCTCACCCCCCCCCCCCTTAAAATATTTAGATGCACTATTGTAAAGTGGCTGTTCCACTGGATGTCATAAGGTGAATGCACCAATTTGTAAGTCGCTCTGGATAAGAGCGTCTGCTAAATGACTTAAATGTAATGTAATGTAAATGACTCACTCTGCATGCGATAATGGTGTTTAACATACAGATAATTGTAAGGTCCCTCGGTCGAGCAGTGAATTTCAAACACAGGTTCAACCACAAAGACCAGGGAGGTTTTCCAATGCCTCACAATGAAGGGGACCTGTTAAAACAGCTACAGTTTTGAATGGCTGCGATAGGAGAAAACTGAGGATGGATCAACAACATTGAAGTTACTCCACAATACTATCCCAATTGACAGAGTGAAAAGAAGGAAGTCTGTACAGAATAAGAATATCCCAAAACACGCATCTTGTTTGCAATAAGGCACTAAAGTAAAACTGAGAAGAAGAAAAATAAGGCATAGAAATTAATTTTAGTGTTATCCAACACAACACATCACTTATTACCACTCTCCATATTTTCAAGAATGGTGGTGGTTGCATCATGTTATGGGTATGCTTGTCATTAACAAGGACCAGGGAGTTTTTTTATGATAAAAATAAATCAAATAGAGCTAAGCACAGGCAAAATCATAGAGGAAAAACTGGTTCAGTCTGCTTTCTAACGGGCACTGGGAGACAAATTCACCTTCCAGCAGGACAATAACATGAACCCCAAGGACAAATATACACTGGAGTTGCTTACCAAGACAACATTGAATGTTCCTGAGTGGCCTAGTTACAGATTTGACATAAATTGGCTTGAAAATCTACGTTAAGACTTGAAAATGGCTGTCTAGCAATGATCATCAACCAACTTGACAGAGCTTGAATATTTTTTTAAATAATAATGTGCAAATAATAAACAATCCAGAGGTTCAAAGCCCTTAGAGACTTACCCATAAAGATTCACAGCTGTAGTCGCTGCCTAGGGTGATTCTAACATATATTGACTAACATGGGTTGAATAATCAAAATAAGTTGTCTCTTTTTTTTCTCTTTTTACACATTTTATTAAAAAAATTCCACTTTGACATTACAGAGTATTTTGTGCACATCATTACAAAAGCATATATAACCAGCATATATAACCAACCGTAAGAGCATCATGAGTACTAGGCATGGCAATGCACTCGATTTCTTTTACTAATTGTGATGTACCTCTCTGTGTCTTTCTGCCTCTCTCTGCTGCGGTCGGTATCAGCCATTCAGACTGAATATTGATGATGATGTAGGCTAAATCAAGTGTTATCAAGTGTTCATCACACATTATGCTGCTTTAGCAGTACTGTTGATATTCAAACTACGTAGCTACAGTTGAAGTCGGAAGGTTACATACACATTTAATCCTAGTAAAAATGCCCTATCTTAGGTCAGTTAGGATCACCACTTTATTTTAAGAATGTCCAATGTCAGAATAATAGGAGAGAGAATCATTTATTACAGCTTTTATTTCTTTCATCACATTCCCAGTGGGTCAGAAGTTTACATACACTCAATTAGTATTTGGTAGCATTGCCTTTACATTGTTTAACTTGGGTCAAACATTTCGGGTAGCCTTTCACAAGCTTCCCACAATACGTTGGGTGAATTTTGGCCCATTCCATCTGACAGAGCAGCTTCAACTGAGTCAGGTTTGTAAGGCCTCCTTGCTCACACACGCTTTTTCAGATTTGCCCACACATTTTCTACGGGATTGAGATCAGGGCCTTGTGATGGCCACTGCAATACCTTGACTTTGTTGTCCTTAAGCCATTTTCCACAACTTTGGAAGTATGCTTGGGGTAATTGTCCATTTGTGACCAAGCTTTAACTTCCTGACTGATGTCTTGAGATGTTGCTTCAATAAACCCACAGCACCCCCACAACATGATGCTGCCACCCACGTGCTTCACAGTTGGGATGGTGTTCTTCGGCTTGCAAGCCTCACACTATTTCCTTCAAACATAATGATGGTCATCATGGCCAAACAGTTATATTTTTGTTTCATCAGACCAGAAGACACTCACACCTGTGTTAACGAGAGAATCACTGACCTGATGTCAGCTGGTCCTATAGTGGCAGGGCTGAAATGCAGTGGAAATGTTTTGGGGTGATTCAGTTAATTTGCATGGCAAAGAGGGACTTTGCAATTAATTGCAATTCATCTGATCACTCTTCATAACATTCTGGAGTATATGAAAATTGCCATCATACAAACTGAGGCAGCAGACTTGTGAAATAGCAGACTTGTGAAAATTAATATTTGTGTCATTCTCAAAACCTTTGGCCACGACTGTACACGGGTAGAGCTCTATCTGAGCACAATAATAATAATAATAATAATATATGCCATTTAGCAGACGCTTTTATCCAAAGCGACTTACAGTCATGTGTGCATACATTCTACGTATGGGTGGTCCCGGGAATCGAACCCACTACCCTGGCATTACAAGCGCCATGCTCTACCAACTGAGCTGCAGAAGGACCAACATGCCTGGTACTAGGAAGACCACCCAGCAGATAGCGCACACACATTCATGAGGTTGTTCCAAAATGTTTGTTTGAAGAATTCATCTATTGAAAGAATGTTCCCAGAACAAATGTTGTTATTACAGTACCTGTAAAGCTAAAACATAACTGAATGTTCTATGGTGGTTGTTATAGATGTTTTGCACAACATTTAGTGAATGTTAGGAGAACATTCCAAGAATATCTCATTTGAAACATATATATAACATTGTCTTATCAAAAACATGATTTAAATGTTTTTGCGATGTTATCATCCTAATGTTGATAACACCCTACACTCTTAGAAAAAACAGATGCCAAAGGGTTCTTCAGCTGAAACCTTTTTGGTTCCAGATAGAACACTGTTGGGTTTCATGTGGAACCCTCTGTGGAAAGGGTTTTACATGGAACCCAAAAGGATTATAACTGGGGAGAAAAAAAGGTTATTCAAATGGTTCTCGTATCGGGACAGTCGAATAACTCTTGTAGGTTGTAGATAGCACCTTTATTTCTATGAGTGAAACTAGAACTTAATGGGAACGCTAGCTAATGTCCTGGGAATGTTCCCAGTTTGCTGGGTACACTACTACAGCCCTTGGCATCGAATTTCCACTAAGACAACAGTATGCTGACATGCAGGCCTACTTATTGTAAGTATTCCGAGGCAAGGAAACGGCACTAACTTTCATCTGAAAAGCCTCAAAACCTGTTTCCCTCAAAGGACTTTAGATTCAGATACCAAAGGCTGAAAAGCAGCTATTGAGATGTAAAACAGTGTTGTGCGTCACACAGACCACACTAAAACAGATTAATGAAGTAGCACACACAAAAGACAGTGTCCTGTGCCAGCATTGGGAAACAGTGGACTTGAGTTTTAGTTCACAACTCTACACACATGCATGCTCGTACACGCATGGGCGCTTTGCGCGCACACACACACACACACACACACACACACACACACACACACACACACACACACACACACACACACACACACACACACACACACACACACACACACACACACACACACACACACACACACACACACAAAATATATCCACCAAGTTCTGAAATAATTTGTTTTTAACTTTGGAGAAACTGGACATTAATCATTGCATTCCATCCATTCCACTTAAACTGATACAATGGAGGAGAGAAAAAAAAATCACTTTCAATTCCTCAGAGTGGTAATTATATGCATTCAGTGCACAGAAATGTCCAAGTTTTCTGCCAAGTAATCCTTTACTGCACACACATCCCAGAGCATACTCCTAGTTTGCCTGGCTACCCAGACTCCTTGCTCCAGCAAAACGCTACGCCACACCCACGAATGTTACTTCTCCGCAGTGAGTCTGGATCTGAGTACCTCCCCGATGCAAAGACATTCGGGGCCGTCTGATTGGCCCAGAAACAATTGGGTTGGGGCTAGGTTTGGGCGATATACCATTTATACCAGGGGTGTCAAACTCACTCCATGGAGGGCCAAGTGTCTGATGGTTATTGGTTTTTCAATTAAATTAAGACCTAGACAACCAGATGAGGAGAGTTCCTTACTAATTAGTGAACCTTAATTCATCAATCAAGTACAAGAGTGGAACGAAAACCCACGGACACTCAGCCCTCTGTGGTTTACACCATATACCGGGGTATTTCGAAATACCAACGGTATTGGGGGCACCCCGCCACGCGATGCATGCATGCTACTATAAATTAAAGCTGCAATATGTTACTTTTTGTGCGGCCTGACTAAATTCACATGGAAATGTAAGTTATAGATCTGTCACTCTCATTGAAAGCAAGTATAAGAAGCTGTAGAACTGTTCTATGTGCACTATTTCTATGCTTCCTGGTCTTAAGTTTAGTTTTTGCGTCTTTTACTTTCGATTTTGTACATGAGCTTCAAACAGCTGAAAATATAATCTTTTTGGTTATTGAAAAGATGTCACAGTGGTTTAGATGGTACAATTATTCTCTACACTATACATGCTTGTTTTGTCACAAACTGAAATGAAGCAAACTATTATAGTTTTCGCAACTAGGAAATGGCTGAGCGATTTCTGCATAGTGCATCTTTAAGTATAACTACAGTATAAGAAATAATAATAATACCGTATTCCCCAGGATGGTACAAAAACGGTATGACGGTATGAAAATCTGGATGCCGCCCAACTCGAGTTGGGCCAGAGGAAGAACACACGTGGGTAAAGCGGCGGTTTGACGATTCATTGGCTTTGATACTCTGATTGGTTAGAAACAATCCAATAGCTGGTGACTTTGTTTTGTACAATGCTCCGCGTGCCCCTTGTCCCCACAAACGACTTCAATGATGGCAGTCTCAGACTAAAGGTATGTAGCGAACGACAGAACAGTGGAACAACTCCCAGTCGCCTTGGCCAAGCTCCAGGTATGGGATCCTACTACCACTCCATCAAAGAAGTAACGGAATGGGAGTGTGTGTCGGAGGTGTGCACTGCGTAGTGGTCACCAGCTGAGATCGTACACGCATCTCATCAGGTGTGCATCGCTCCCTGGACCCCGTGACGCTCCAGAGAGCAGACAGAGAACCTCTTATAATAGATGCTCAAACACATTGGTCGTTCCCACTCACAACCTTCACTTCAAGGCCCATAACCTTCCCTTCAGGGTCCGCCACACGTCCATTACCACTCGCTGATATCCAGGAGGAGGGTCGTAAAATAACGCCTTAATACAGGGAGGGGTGTGTGCGTGCGTGTGTGTGTGTGTGTGTGTGTGTGTGTGTGTGTGTGTGTGTGTGTGTGTGTGTGTGTGTGTGTGTGTGTGTGTGTGTGTGTGTGTGTGTGTGTGTGTGTGTGTGTGTGTGTGTGTGTGTGTGTGTGTGTGTGTGTGTGTGTGTGTGTGTGTGGCCTTGTTGCTATTCAAAGGCAAAAAGGCATGCTGTGCACCTGCTCCTGTGATTGGGACGGTCAGCAGAATAGGTTCGGACAGATTAGCTGTACTGCAGCAGGAGATAATGGATAATGATGCAATGGAAAAGCACAGCCTGTACTTGAGCTTTGCGATAAAAAGGAAATAAACTGTTGGTGACATTCCAAAAACTGTTCACTGAAATCTAGTTGTATGGTTTATTGGCCAGTCCAAAGAAAACTGAATATGTTTAAAAGCAGCCAAATTCTTCTGGTGTCTGTCTGTACTGTATGTGTTTTAATAGGGACATTCCATTGAGACACAGGCCTCT